>NW_007726623.1:397724-410814 GCF_000696425.1 Galeopterus variegatus | reverse complement strand
GGGGGGGGTGGTGGGGGTGGGGGGGGGGGGGGGGGGGGGGGGGGGAGGTGAAGGAAAGCGCAGGGAAAGAAAGGCGTCTGTCCCGGGCCTGCTAGAGCCTTGGCCAAGCTGGCCACCAACACCTTCGAGCCTCTGGCTGCCAGGAAAAGTTCACCCACACCCCGGCCCTGCTGCTGAGGGGCTGAGTCATAGGATGGCCTGGCCCAGGCTTTACCCAGGCAACCATGCTGTGCTCCCAAAGCTGCCACTTAGTGCGTGTGGACTGAGACAGCCTCAGTTTTCTCATCTGTCTAATGGGAATGGCAATTCCAGCTTTCCCTGCATCAGTCGAGTTCTCACTAAATGCAAAGGAGACAGAGTAAGAGAGGCTGTTTGGAGAGGCGTTCTGTGTGAAGCATGCTCTCTCCTCCTATTCCCACTGGTGCTGGAGCAAGAAGAGGCTCGGTAACAACAGCTGGGTGTGGTTGGACCCTGGCCACCAGGTTCTGGATAGGGGTTGCCTCTTGGGGCCCCCGCAGAGTTCCCATGGTGGAGGGGAGGTGGCAGCTGCGTGTCTGTCATTTTCCCTCTCCTGCTGGATGGAGACCCCCAAAGGGCAAGGCTGTGCTTGTTCTCCCTGTGCTCTGAGACCACGTTGGTCCTGGTGGATGTCAGCCCAGGGTTTGCTGAAATGGAATGAAGTTTGACCTCTGGAGAGATGGAAGCCAAGCGTGGTAGGGAGACTCACCTGGTCTTAGAGAGAACCTGCTCCAGGAGAAGAGAGAATTTATTGGCCCATGGAACAAGGCCATCTGAGAAGCGCCACTGTTCTCAGGCCCAGCCAAGCCCAGGGACTCCGCCGCTCCCTGCTTGGACTCTGCCTCCCCAGTCGGGGTTCCAGGGCTGGCTCCTGTGGGCCCTGCTTGGATGAGGGGCCTTTCACTAAAGCAGGTGCTAGGGCTGAGGGTGGTGTGTTTACTGATGCTGCCCAGGAGGAGGGGGTGAGGGGGTCAGCACCATCCTACCCAGTCCAGAGTGGAGGGGGAGCTCCTTAAAGGCAGTCCCAGCACTGTCCCCTTCTCTGCTGAGAAGAATAGACAGGACAGAGTAGGTCTGCCACCCTGTGTCCCGTGGCCTGTGCACAGCCGACTGGGACAGAACCTCGTGTCCTCCAGACTGGTGTGGTTCTCCTCTCATCTCTTCTGGAGAGCCACACCCAGCCTCTGGGCACACATCCTGTGGTCACCCCAGAACTGGGCACATTCTCTGGGTGCTGGCAGGGCTGGGGCCTGCCATCCCTGACGCTGGTGGCATAGGAGGCTGTCTCTGCTCACTTCCATTTGGCTCATTGGCTGGAGACCACATGAGGTTTCTTGTGGTGTGCACTGCCTGCCCCTGGCTGGAACCTTAAGAACATGGATAAGCAAGGCCACATCAGCCACAGACTCCCCTGGGAGTAGCTGCTGCTTCTGTTTCAGTGACATCCCACCCACGTGTTTTGTTCTTTTTTATTAGACTTCATTTTTTAGAGCAGTTTTAAGCTCACAGCAGAATTGAGCAGAAAGGACGGAGAGTTGCTGTGTACCCCTGTTCTGTCTGCTGCCCCCCCCAGCCTCCCCGCTTGTCAACACCCCCCACCAGAGGGGTACATCTGTCACAGCCAATGAACCTACACCGATAGGTCATTATCACCTAAGTCCGATGTTTACATCAGGGTTCACTCATGGTCTTACGTTCTACGGGTTTTGACAAATGTATAGTAACATGTATCCACTACAGTTATACAGGATAGTTTCACTGTCATAAAAATCTTCTGTGCTTTGCTTATTCATCACCCCCCTCCCCAACCCCTGGCAACCACTAATCTTTTTACTGTGTCCATAGTTTTGTCATTTCCAGAATGTCATATAGTTGGAATCACACAGCCTTTTCAGATTGGTTCTTTCACTTAGTGATGAGCATTTAAGATCTCTTGTGTCTTTTCATGGCTTGATAGCTTGTTTCTTTGTATCCCTGAATAATACTCCATCTTGCGTGTTCTGAATTGCCTTGTAGAGGTTCATTTACAGCATTTTCATTGTAGCAAAAAATCATAAGTAACCCAGACATCTAACACAGAGCCACTTAAATAACTTAACTACAGTATACTATACTTCCATTGAAATGACAAGAAATATTTCTGTTAGTGAAAAGGGAAGGTGCCCGGAACATATTGTTCACTGAGAGCAAGTTGGAAACAGTATTTTTTTTTTTTTTTTGTCTTTTTGTCTTTTTTCGTGACCGGTAACGGGATTGCAGCCCTCAGTGTCGCGCCCGCACCATGCTCAACCAGTGAGTGGACTGGTCTCTATATGGGATCCGAACCCTCGGCAGGAGCGCCGCTGCACTCCCAAGCGCCGCACTCTACCGAGTGCGCCACCGGGCCGGCCCGGAAACAGTATATTTTGATTGCCTGACTTTATTATAGTGATAATACCCGAAACCCTAAACGTTGGTTATCTCTGATGGGTGAGATTTCAGGACAAACTCACCATCTCTGTTTCACGTCTGCATTTGTGGAGACAGAAAACAGAAACAGCAGATCCGTGTCAGCCCCGTCTCCTCTCGCCTCTGCCCTCCTCTTTAGGTACATGTACTGGACGGACTGGGGCGAGACGCCCCGCATCGAGCGGGCGGGGATGGACGGCAGCACTCGGAAGATCATCGTGGACTCAGACATTTACTGGCCCAATGGGCTCACCATCGACCTGGAGGAGCAGAAGCTTTACTGGGCCGATGCCAAGCTCAGTTTCATTCACCGGGCCAACCTGGACGGCACGTTCCGGTAAGTGCCCCCAGTTGTGGGGCACCCCCTTCCCCGTTTCAACCAGCGCCACCAGGGCACTGGAAGACCTTCCTTCTTCCCTTATGCCCACAGTCTCCTATCTGAAACCCTGGAGACCTGAGGAATGCAGGACTTTTCAGAGCTTGGAACAGTAACAGAATATGTGTGCCCCACCCTATATCACACCCGAGCTAGGTCGGGCAGCATCTGCCATCTAGCATGTGAATATTTTTGTAGCGAAATGCAGAATGTTCATTCCAAGTGGGACAGAAAAGGCTATACATAGCCCCACATCCATGCACAGGTTTTGCCACCAAATGAGCAACAAAAACTTTCTATTTTCAGAGTGTTTTGGATTTCAGAATTGCAGAGAAGGGACCACGGCCCAACAGGGCTGTGGAGGGTTCACTTCAGTCTACATGCCACCCCCACCTGTCCCCACCCGGCACATGCGCATCTGAGGGTGGCAGAGGGGCTGTCTCGGTTATCACAGTATTCCCCAGTCCTGCCAGAGGGTCACACTACACATAATAGGTGCTTGGTAAAGTGGGTTGAATGAATGAAAGAATGTGAAGGACTTTTCCCTTGTTGAGTAATTGCTTTTAGAGCTTCCTGGTTGGCTTAGCCAGTAGCCCCCCAAGTCTATTACCCTTTAAATGTAGAAAAGTCCCCTCCATTTACAGGTGAAGGTTGGTTTATTCATTGGCCAAGTACTGCCTGATTGTTCTGTGCCAGGTCTTGGGGATCCTCCTGGCAGGGCAGACCCCCTTCCTGCCCTGGTGGAGCTCCTGGCCTCGGTGGGGGGATATGTAGGTGCTGATGCCCAGATCTGGCTTTCTGCAAACACAGGCAGATGCCACTTGAACAGACTTAAGGACAGTGGCAGATGCTCCGTGTCATCCAGGCCTTGTGTACTGGTTGTCTGTTGCTGTGTAACAAAATGCCCCCTAAACTTAGCAGCCTGCAACAGCAAACAGTGTTTTTTTGGGGGGTGGGGGGGTGTCAGCAGTTAGGAGCAGCTTAGCTGGGTGATTCTGGCTCAGAGTATGTCCTGAGGGTGTAGTCAAACTCCTGGATGGGGATTTAGTCACCTAAGGCTCAGCTGAGGTCGGAAGATCCTACTCTAAGCCCACTCTGTGCCTGTTGGCAGAGGCCTCAGTTCTTTCTGGGCCTCTTCGTCAACTGAATGTGCATCTCAGGCTGGTTTGAAACGTTCTATCCCCTTGTTTCTGGGAGCACAAACTGGCTGGGTCAGGGAGCCAAGATTTGGAGATTTGGGAATGTGGCTACCCTGGAGACCATGGTTCTTGGGAGCCGAGTGGTATTGGCCATTATGAAGGATGGGTGAGAAGTCGTGATGGGACAGTGAGGATGATGGCAGTTAAAACGTGATGATGCTAGTGGCACTGGCAGTGACTAACACTTCCACAATACTTAATTGTTTTCAAGGGACATTTACCAGTTTATTTCATGCTCACACCAACCCTATCAAGTGTTTGCCATTATGATGATGCACAGAGAGGCTCATGAACTCACCCAAAGCCACACAGCTGGGGAGAGCCAAGGTTGGAGCCCAGGGTTCACAGCTCCGGGGTCCACTCTGAGCCTGCTACCTGCCTCAGCACTGGATGCTTCTGGCTCTGCAGGTGGCCAGTATTCTTTATGGACATGCCCAGAGCTAGCCAAATAGAAGCCTAGTTTGCTGGTAGAGTGGACAAGCTCTGGAGCCAAACAGACCTGTGCATTCCCCTTTTGGCTGTGACTGTGGTTGGGTTGCTTTGCTGCCCTGAGCCTCAGGGCCTTGTGTGTGAATTGCGGGTAGTAATCATACTCCTAGAGGGATGTACAGAGAGTACAGTGGGCAGTTCACGTAAAGCCTGGGCACGGTGCCTAGACACTGTAAGTGCTCACTGAAGGCTGGTGTGCTTGGGGAGCTCCCAGATCTGGTTGGAGGCAGAAGGGACCATGGCTGGGGACAACTTGGAGTCAGGGAAGGGAGTGTCCTACAGGCCATGGGAGGATGGCCTCTTGCTGAGGCCAGGCGTGGCGAGGAGGAGCCCGAGAAATGGTGGGCCTTTGGCTTCTCTGATTAAAAAATGGGGCCATTGTGGAAAACAGTTTGGTGATTCCTCAGAACGGAAACGTCGACTTAACATACCATCTAGCAGTTCCTCTCCTAGGAATGCACCCCAAAGAATTGGAAACAGATATTCAGATAATGCTTGTACATGAGTGAGTGTCCGTAGCAGCCCTGCGGTAGCCCCCTGACCTGTGGGTTTACCTTCCGAGACCCCCGGTGGATGCCCGAAACCGCGGATAGTACCGAACTCTTGTTTGTTATGTTTTTCTGACACGTACATACCCCTGATAAAGTTTAATTTAAAAATTAGGCACAGTAAGAGGTTAACAACAGTAACCAATAATAAAATAGACCAATTATAGCAATATAGTGTAATAAAAGTAAAGTACGGGTTACTTGATCACAAGCACTGCCGTTCTGTGGCGGTTGATCTGATGACCAACCGGCTACTAAGTGGCTTACAGGCGGATAGTGTAGACAGCGCGGATGTGCTGGACAAAGGGATAATTCACGTCCTGAGCAGGATGGGGTGGGCTGACTCGAGATTTCATCACGCTCCTCAAAGTGGCATGCGATTTAAAACTTATGAATTGCTCGTTTCTGGAATTTTCCATTTAATATTTTCCAACTGCAGTTAACCACAGGTAACTAAAACCACGGAAAGCAAAACGGTGCATAAGGGATGACTACTGTGTTCACAATAGCCAAAAGGTGGAAACAACCCAGTGTCCACCAGTGGATGAATGAATGAGCAAATTGTGGTCTGTCCCTACCCTGGAATATTGTTTAGCCATAAAAGGACTGAAGCATTGACATGTGCTATGACCTGGATGAACCTTGAGTGAACTCCCTAAGTGAGAGAAGCCAGAGAAGGCAGATGCACAAGGCCACGTGTATGATTTCATTCATATGGAATATTCAGAACATTTATGGGTAAATCCGTGGAGGCAGAAGGTAGATTAGTGTTTGCCAGGGGCCGGGGGTGCGGGTAGTGGGGAGTGGCTGATGATGGCTGTGGGGTTTTCCTGTGGAGTGATGGACATGTTTTGGAACTAATTGTACAGCATTTGAGTGTATTATATAGCACTGAATTATTCACTTTAAAACGGTTAATTTTATGTTATGTGGATTTCACCTCAAAAAATTATTAAAAAGGAAACGTTGACAAAACAAACAAAAAGGGCAGTGCGTCAGAAAAGAGGAGCTTATAGTTGTCATTTATTCAGTAATACTTGGTGCTGTGCCACGGGCGGGGGACATGGCCGTGACCACCCACCTGCAGCCCCTCCTGCAGGGAGCCCATCGTGAAGGGGAGGGGCCGTGTCAAATTACGATGCTGTTACCAGTGTCTGTGATCTCTGTGAACATGAGTTCTCATTTGCTGGGCATTGTAAGCACGTAGAAAAGAAAAACCTTTTCTCATGTCAATGCCAAGTTTCATTTACACTGGAATAGAAATTATGGGCATTAGAAGGATGGGCAAGTGCATTTGGCCAGATTTGTGTTCAGTGATGATTCAATCCTTGGGCAGGAGGGGCCTGCTCAGAGGCAGCTCTGGGTCACCAGGTGTGGCTTCCTCCTTTCTTCTCTGGGGGGCACTTGGCACTTTACCTGGGGGACCCCCTGTGTCACTGCCACAGACAGTGGGAGGCTGGCGGGTGAGGGGGGTGCCCTGAAGAGTGGAGTGTGACTCGCTCTCCCTGGTCTCCCTCTGCTTGTTCACAGCTGCTTTTGTCCTCTTGAATGCCAGGGGGTCGCCAGTGCCCAGAGCCCTCCTGACGGCCTCTCCCTCTGCTCCTCCCCACCCCCTGCAGCCAGAAGGTCGTGGAAGGCAGCCTGACGCACCCCTTTGCCCTGACGCTCTCTGGGGACACCCTGTACTGGACAGACTGGCAGACCCGCTCCATCCACGCCTGTAACAAGAGGACAGGGGAGAAGAGGCAGGAGATCCTCAGTGCCCTGTACTCGCCCATGGACATCCAGGTGCTCAGCCAGGAGCGGCAGCCTTCCTGTGAGTCTGAGCACCCGGGCACCTGCTCCCTTCCCTCATCGGAACTGTCTGAGCCCTGCCCTGGTGCTGGGGCCTTTCTCCCTGCAGAAGCCCATGGTCTGGGGGAGGCGGATTCTTGGTGGGGTCACATGCTGGAGGGAGAGAGGGAGGTGTGGGGCGGGTGGGGTGCAGAGGCCCCTTCTAGAGCTGCTGTGGGGGCTGCCTCCAGGCTCAGAGGTGGCCATGGGATTACCAAGGAAGGTTGCCTCATGTTAAAGGCCCAGCAGGAGTTACATATTTAGTAATGAAAAGTATGCTATAAGTTGGTGGTTCTTAGCCTGGGTTCCCCACAAAGTCGTGGCAGAAATCCCTGATGGTCAAACTCATGGGCTTCTGTGACAGATGACCAGCAGGGCCAGGGCCCTGGACTCACCCAATCCCATGGGGACGATCACCCTCCCCCATGGGCCCCAAGGATGGAGATTTCTGGTGAAGCCATTGTAGGGGGTTCGAGCTTTGAATTTAAGAGTAGGGGCTCATGGGGTAGTTGTTCTCAGCAGGGCACGGGGAGGGTGGGGTTCTCCAGAGCAGTTTTCTGGAAAGAAAGTCATGGTCCTTAAACCCATCCACACTTGGCGCAGCCGTGGGGAGGGCAAGTGTTGTTCCAGCTAACTCCATGTTTCAGGGGTGCTAAACCCCACCTTCCCCTGGGCAGTGAGGTGCCAAGAGCATTCAGTTCAGTTGCTTGTTGGCCCTACAAGAACCTGGGAAGATGACCAGCATGGCCATCCCACCAGGAGGACCAGCTTAGTGCTGCGCATGGTCACCAGCATGTGTGTGGAACCCATGGGGTTCAAGCATGTCACAGAGACAAGACAGGCTGTGTTCTCAGGAGCCCGCCGTCTCAGGGGTCCCCTTCATTACCACATGAGCAGGTCCCAAGACCCTGCCGTGGGAGCATGGAGGGCATCCTTCCTGGAGGAGGTGTCATTTGTTGGGGGGGGGGACCTAGAAAAGATGGGGGTTTTCTTGTTATAGGAATTTGGGGTGTAGGGGACTGGCAGGGAGGATGCCTGCTCCAGGGGCAGGGTGTATCAGGGCCAGGAAGGTCACAGCCGGTTTTAAAGAAATTGCAGACCAGCTGCAGATGCTGAAAGTCCGACGTGGAGGGTGGTCAGTGATGCGGCAGGATGGAGTGGTGACCTGGAAGGGCCCTGATGCTATGTGAGGGCAGCGTTTGGGCAGAGGGACACTATGAGGTGGGGTGAGGAGGCGGGGTGTTGACTCATTTGGAAACAAGTGAGTGGCGGGCCAGACCCTATTCTGGAACCTTCTCTCACTCTGTCCTGCCTTTCCCAGTCCACACGCGATGTGAGGAGGACAACGGCGGCTGCTCCCACCTGTGTCTCCTGTCCCCGAGGGAGCCTTTCTACGCATGCGCCTGCCCCACGGGCGTACAGCTGCAGGACAACGGCAGGACGTGCAAGGCAGGTGAGGCAGAGACCTGCAGGGCTGGGGGCTGGAGGGGGCGCCCGGCCTGGCGGGAGCGGGCTGCCACTGGCTTAGGGCCCCGAAAGGAAACACATGGATGAGCCCATTTAAAGCAGTCTACTTGCTTTAGCGAAGGCTTCGGGCATTCGGGCTCTGCGTCCCAGTGCGCTCGGGCCGCTGACCGGGCTGGATTTGTGGTCAGGTCTGGGCTCTGCTGCCCAGCAGGCGGCCAATCTCAGGCGTGTTACCGGCCTCCTAGGAGCCTCGGGTCCTTGTCTGCAAAATGATGTTGTCATGGCCAGGTAGTGCCACCACAGTGCCGAGCACGCTGTCAGTGCGTGGTGATTACAACTGAAAAGCTCACTGTCATTAGTGATGAGCCAAAACCACGTTTCTTGTAAGGAAGGACAGTAGCATCGGAGGATGCTGTGAAACAGGTGGTGGCCCCACAAAGACGCACTGTCCCCGTCTGTATTTTTCTCATCTCTGTCTGTGCACTCGCCAGCGGTGCGGCATGCAGGCCTCGTGGTGTGGTTTCCTTTTCTGCTTTTCTGCTTTTCGTTAGCATTTTTCCACATTGATGGGAATTTATCCTTCATTTTTATCCTCGTGTCTCATTCCTGTGAAGTCTGTGCCATAATAACTCCCCTGTGGAAACTTAGGTCACAAACGTTGTTAATGGGAAATCTTTTGGACGCATGGCGTTAACTTGGTCTCCCTCCCCACGTGCGATTTTTTTCAGGTACCTTACACCCCTTTTGCGCTCCCGCTGGTCTCTCGGGCACTCTTCAAGAGCTCTCACCAGGAGTATTTTGTAGTGAAGCATCGTTCCCTGCTCTGTGGACCTGCATGTGGGTCTTTATTTCCAGGGGTCAGGTTCAGGGTGGGATCTTCTGGAAATTAGGCATGTCCAGGATGCAGCCTGTCTTTGGGGATGCTCTGGGGACAGGGCCTGCTTCCTGTGCCAGTGTCCCACTGGGGATAGGGGGAAGGAAAAGCAGGAGGCTGCCCAAGTGGGCTGGCATCCAGCCTGGGGACGGTCCTGTGGGACAGGGTCTCGGGTGATTGGCCACCAGAAGCACTCTCCTGCCTCTGTGTGGGTGGAGGAATTTCCTCCCTCTGTCCCAGCTGCCGCCTGAGCACATGGGGGTCCAGGCTCTAAGGCAGTTTCCTGGGCAGTCCTCTGATCTCAGCGGGCTGCGGTCTGTACTTGAGTGCAGTGGCCAGGTTTGTGGGAGTGGGGTCTTTCATCTGTTCCCTGGCAGCGCTTCCACTTCGGGTGAGGACTTTCCAGGTCTGTATTCACTCCTTCTTTTTTGCAGAAGAGAGCATAAAGACTTGGCTGTGTCACTGAAGTGTCTGTTAGCTGCATAGGCTATTGCAGGAGTCTCCTCACCCCGCCCCCAAGGGCCTTATTTTCCCAACTGGGGAGTGGGACGGGCACCACCATTTGAAAACTGGGGACATGGGCAGTCCAGTCCTCATGGTTCTCTCTCCTTTTTTTTTTTTTTGAGTTTTTTGTGACCGGTAAGGGGATCGCAACCCTTGGTGTGGTGTCGCCCGCACCGCGCTCAGCCAGTCCCATATAGGATCCAAACCCGCGGCGGGAGCGTCGCTGCGCTTCCAGTGCCGCACTCTCCCCAGTGCGCCACGGGGCCGGCCCCCTCATGGTTCTCTTAAAGTGGGACCCCAGCCACTCAGAGCTGGGGCTTGCCTGAGAAGCCGCCTGGACTGCACTGCATTTGTTCATGTGTTCATTCATTCATTCAACCATACGCTCACTCAGCGGGCGTTTATTGGGCACCTGCTGTGTGCTGGCACAGTTCCCGGGCTCTGGGCGTTCCACAGTGAGCAGTGCAGACAAAATCCTTGGTTTCTGGGGTTCACGCCTTAGGGCTGGGGTGGGTGAGGGAGGCAGATGGCACACGTGAGTCTGAAGTGCTTGGTGTATCGGGAGACTGGCGCCTTGGTCACCTCTGGGGCCCGCTGCCATTTACTGTTCACTTTGCCTGGAAGGTGATGCTGAGGGGGAAGCTGACCTGGTGAGGAGATCTAGGCAAGTTGCCTGTGAGTGATTCAGAGATACCAGGGGTTTGGACAAACAGGTTAAGGATGGATAATGGACACACTTGAGGGGGAGGAGCAGCTTGACCAGGTTGGATCAACCCTCTTATTCTCCAGATGACAAAATGGAGGGCAAGTCACTGGCTCAGGGTCACCCACAGCAGGGAGCAGAGTAGGTTCTAGAAGGTGGGATCTCCTGGCTCCCAGAGGCGTGGGTTTGTTGCTGCCTCTGGCCCCGAGTGGGGTGACTGACTGCTGTCCTGGCCCTGGGGTCAAGGTCCTGGCCTCCCTCCCAGACTTCCCAGGACACCTGCTGCTCCCTCAGCCTCACAAGTGCCACTGGAGAGCGGTGCCCGGCCTGTTGGCTGCTGGAAGGTTGGTGTCTTAGTCCGCTTTGTGCCGCTATAACAGAATGCCACAAACTGGGTGGTGTTTTACAAAGAAGAGAAGCTTATGTGGCTCACGGCTCTTGGACCACTCCCTGCCCAGGGAAGCTGTGGAGGACCCAGTGTGTTAACAGGAATCAAAAGTGCCGTGTCTGGTGCCTGGCATGCAGTAGGTGCATGGTATAGGGCAGCCATGTCCACTGTCCACGCCATTGCCATCATGTCACTGTGACCAGTGCTGTGGCTGGCGCCAGGCCCGAGAGAGCAGGGCGGGCTTGCCTAAGGTCTAGATGCCCCCTATTGTCCAGGGGTCCTCCTACAGCTGACAGCTGGGATGGGTTGTCACTGGGGAGCTGGTGGAGGGGCATGATTTCCTTCCCAACCAAAAGAGGCAGGAGCCATGGGCTTATGTGGAGCCCCCCTTTCTGGTTCCCAGAGCTGGACCCCCTGAGCCTTGGGGACTGGTGCCGTGGCTGGGCCCTTTGAGGACATTGCGTTCTTTCTGCAAACGTTAACTCCACATTCAGGCCCAGAGCAGCCCTAGGGAGTTCTCTGAGCTCATGGTCCTGCAAAGGCCTGGGCTGGGGTGGGCAAGGGGCAGGCTGGGGTGACGGGCAGAGTAGAGGAGGTTGCCTTAGGTCGCAGGGCCACACTGTGCAGCCGGGGTGGGAGGACTTCCTAGAGGAGGTGGCACCAACAGTCTGGCAGTGGGCCCAGTGTCTCTGGCCCAGTCTTGGCGGCTCTGCGGTGTGGAGCTGACACCACAGACACCTGTGGGGTTGCACCGGTGGATTAGTGGCAAACCCTGCCCTTCCTGTTGGGCGCTTTTCCAGTCTAGAGCTGTCAGGGCAGGAGGGGCTGATGGTGCAGCATCCGGCCTCCTTCCAGCGGCCAGATTCCCCAGGGACTCAGCTGTGTTGGGGCCACCTTTCCCTGGTCTCCTAAGAACTGTTTTTTCTCCCTGTTGGAGAATGCCAGGCATGCAGGAGAAAAGCGTTCCTGTTGTCTTTCAGAGGCCCTGCTTGGGTGGGAGTACGTGCCTGTTTGGCAGGGTGGGAGCAGGGGGCTCTTTTATGCTGAGCCTGAATCTTTCTGCTTTGGCTCCAGATGCCACGTCTGGGGTGTTACGTCAAAAGCAAAAGCTCACAGATGAGACAAAAGAGATGTGGCCAGGAATCTTGTTTGCATGAAAATGTGACGGTTGGGTCCAGTTTTTTTTTTTAATGGTGGCTGGCCTGTACAGGGATTCAGATTTTCTTTTTTTGTAATAAAAATGGTTCCCAAGCTCAAGCTTGGCCTCTGGGGGCCTCCCGGAGACCCACCCCCAGGCTTTCCATTGATTTCCTGGTTGGTGCTGGGTGCTGGAGGTGGCTGCTGTGTCTGCCCTGAACCCACCTGAAGCCAAAGTGTTCCAGGGCAGTTGGGATGGGAAAGGGTAAACGAAGTGTTCTAACAGTATAGAGTTGAGAAGAAACCTAGAATCTTCTTAGAAGCATTTCAAGAGTTTGCTACCAAGATGGCTTTCTGCAAATTTGAGGTGGTTCTAAAATATCTTTCCATATTTCTTAATCCAGAGGGATATGGGGATGGGTGAGAAATGAGGAGCTTTCGGTCTGTTTTGGGGACAGACACAGCCCCACAGAACCCAGGTGGGTGAGTCAGACTCTCTGAGACAGGCCAGCACGGGGCTGAGGCAGCAGACTGGGGGTTTTAAGATGTGGATGTCCTGAAACACCCTGTTTTTATTCCTTGCCGCAAAATACCGTGTTAAAGGAAGATTTTTTATGAAAAGACCATAACCCTCTCACCTGAGCACTGTAGAGGTTTCCCTTTTCGCATGTGGCCTTCTAGGCTGTGAGCGTCCACTGGCGTGTATAGGTGTGTTCAGTGGACTTGTTATATGTAGTGTGGGAATTTTGACTGCTGACGGCACATAGCATCGTGACTGTGAAAACCGCCTGCAGATAGTAGCTGGTCACTCAAGGGCGAAATGAAGAAAATGCTAAATCCTGTTGTCCGTTATGGCTGATGATGTAGCTTTGAGGGTGGGCAAAGGCCTTGTGCATGGTGCCCAGCCAGCGGGGATGTCACACCTGGCCAGAAGGGAGCTGTGCCCATGGAGAGCTGCCCAGGGAGTCTGCCGAGGTGTCCGCTTGGAGGGTGGACTTTAGGGGCAGGCAGAGGAGGCCCTGGGGTCATGTGTAGATCTCCTCTTGGCTGTGGAATTGGTGAGGTCCATTGTGCCATGGGGGTGAAGAACGGAGGCCACATGGTGA
>NW_007726623.1:395735-397193 GCF_000696425.1 Galeopterus variegatus | reverse complement strand
TAGTTTTCTGTTTTCAGTCATTGTGTTATGATACTTTAATCCATGTCCTGGCTGTGTGATCTTTGGAAAATGACTTAGCCTCTCTGTGCTTCAGTTTGCTTACCTGTAATAAAGCAACGATAATAGTGTCCACTTCACAGGGTTGTTTGGAGGAAGACCTGGCTGCTAGCGAATACAAGCTGTGCTTGAATTTGTACTTGAACCGGGAGCCAGGCAAGCAAACCGATTTGATGCCAAGAGAGCAATTCTTCCCTGAACATTTGGAATCAGAAGTAGCCGCCAAGGTTGGGTGGTGCCAGGAGGAGTTGGACTGGGGTGAAGGGGTGATGGGACATCCTCCGCACATGGCGGAGCAGGTGACCTGGCCAAGGAGTGAGGTGTGTGTCCTGGGAGCTCTGGGCATGTGAGATGAAGGCCTGCACTGGCCTGGGGTGTGGGGAGGGGCCTGGTTTTGTTGGAGTCACGTGGACTCTTATGACAAATGCAGATTCCCTGGCCTCACCCCAGACCCACCCAGTTGGAGTCTCCCTGAGAAGGGTCAGGGTTGGGGAGGTGAGGAGCCGAATCTCCACTTGCCAAGTTCCCATGGGAGGCTGTTGTGCCGCAGGTTGGGGACCCCTGGCACAGCTGGGAACATCTTGGGGTTTGAAGTGAGAGCCTCAGGCATGACTCTCAGATTCCTGGGGCTCTCACTCTGGTATCTGACCTTTTATGCGTCATGGAGTTGGAGATGAAGATATTTTTGTGATGTTGTGAATCCTGTTTTTTCCTGATTTTGAGCAGATGAAAGACAGCCCAGTGTGGGGGTCAGGAGCCTTCCTCGAGGAAGGGGCTGAGATGATGGCCATGCTGGCACCCCAACAAATGAGGAGTGGCATCCTCAGGGGCACATAGTGTCCCTGTAGAGGCAGGGCATGCATGGGGCGTAGATTCTCCAGCTGCTGTGTGCCAGGGGAGTGTCACTGCTCACGTCACCCCTGAGCTGCAGCTTTTTCACCTGTGACGTGGGGAGAGCAGGAGAAACCCCCTTAGCATGGTTGGGAGGCCTTGAGGTGGGAGCTTCTCAAATATGCCTGTTGGGGTCCATGCAGACCGGGCACTAGACACGCTAGTCCTCTGCATGAGACTCCTACCCACGTCTCTGTCCTTTGGGCTCAGGGGTGTCTCAGGCCTTGTGGCATGAGGGTGGGGTGACCACTGGCTCTGGGGCTCTGTGTCTCCTGTTCCCCAGCCCCTTCTGAAGTGGCCCCAGTGAGACTAGGAATGGACGTCACAGCAAGGGGGCCTCTCTTGCTCAGCTCTGCGCGGAGCTCAGTGAGATCTGGGTGGCCGCGTTGTAGTTCTCTGCAGTGCGAGGGACCGTCATCCTTGGGAAGCGAGAGCCTGGAGAGCCCCTCCTGGGCCTGGCCGGCCAGCGCTGGGCCCCGGGCCTCCCCGCCCCCTCCGCGCAGCCCGGGG
>NW_007726623.1:393215-394880 GCF_000696425.1 Galeopterus variegatus | reverse complement strand
GGGCCTGGCCGGCCAGCGCTGGGCCCCGGGCCTCCCCGCCCCCTCCGCGCAGCCCGGGGACTCAGGCGCACAGCTGGCTTTGGTTTTCCTCATGTTTTTCCAATTATGTGGAATGGGCTAAAAACAGCAGTAGCGAGGACTGGCTTGGGAGTGGCCACCGCTGTCCTCGGAAGCTGCTGCTCCCTCACTGCCGGCTCTCGTCCTCCCGTCTCAGTGGAGCACACCCCGCTGCTTCAACTTTCGTCCCCCACGCATTCCTCGTGGTTGGGGGCTCTTGGGCAGTGGGCTTAGCAACGTGCACCCTCCTGCTCGAGGGCCACAAGTGACCAGGCCAGGGGCCGCACTGGGACCTGGAGGTATCACGTGGTCCACCACATGGCAAGGACTTGGTGACTTACGGGTCCGCCCGCTGCACCTCGCCAAGGCATAGTTTTAACAGATGTTCGTCCATCAGGGATGTGGCCGGGGCGGGAGGTGGCGAGAGGAACAGAGGGGTCCACTGTTGGGGCTGGGGGGCAGACTGACAGCTGGGACCGTTGTCTCAAAGCCCCTCACATCCATCCGTCTGTCCGGGCGGATTAGCCGAGGCAGCGCGCAGCCTCGTGGCTCAGGGCCGGGAATAACAGGCGCGTTTGTTCCCAGAGTCTGGCTGTCTTGTCACTTATCAGGGAAGTAGGTCAAAGGGAAAGGAAAGGAGGCCCCGTGGGGCCCGGAGTCTGCTGCCGGCGGCCCTGATTGGCGTGGACTTTGCAAACAGAAGGCAGCTGCTGTTCTCAGCCATGGACCGTGAATTTTTAATAGCAAGAAAATCAGATTGCACAGTCCAGGAAGTGGTGGAATAAGCCGGAGCACTTTTTTAAAAAATATCAAGGTGTAAGTGGCCGACAGTACAATGCACACATTTTGAGTGTACGTTTTGATTAGCTTTGACAGTTGTACACATCTACATACCCACCACCCCAATCCAAATATAGAACATTTCCACCACCACCGGGGGAATTCCCCGGTGCCCCTTTGAGCCCCCTATCCTCCACCCTCCTGCAGAGGCAGCCGCTGTCCTGACTTCTATCACCGCAGATTAGTTTTGACTGTTCTGGAATGTCATAGCAGTGGAAACACAGAGCATGTGCTCTTTTGTGTCTTAGCCTGAATACTCACTTTTAAAGCGAATAAGAGAGAGAGGAACATACCGTATTCTTAGAAAGAGAAAACTTATCCGGGGGCTGGGGCATAGACCGAATGGTGCCTCCTGGGTGCGGTGAGCTCTGTGGATGCCCCTTTCCATGGGCTGCAGAGTCAGACTGTGGTCACCACAGACACTGGTCTCGTCTTCCCAGCCTGTCCAGTGTCTCCCTTGTTCCTGCAGCCCAGGCCCAGTTCCAAGCTGGTCCAGACAGCTCCCCTTTGTGTTTGGGGTCAAGTTTTAGGCTTGCAGGGGCCAGGCCCTGCTGGAGCGCCCCCAGGCTGCCCAGAGAAAGTCTTTGCCCAGCTGTGAGCCCCTCTGCCCTCCCTGGGTTTGGTGATAGCCTGAGACCCCCCGTTTTGGTTCCATTGACTGTGCCCTGTGTCTCTGTACTCCCTGCCCAATTCTGCCTGGTGCACCGTTCCCAGGCTTCCCTGATCAAATGTTCTATTGGGCTCCAGGCACACACCAGCTCTGGCACC
>NW_007726623.1:390169-392749 GCF_000696425.1 Galeopterus variegatus | reverse complement strand
TGCCCAGCTGTGAGCCCCTCTGCCCTCCCTGGGTTTGGTGATAGCCTGAGACCCCCCGTTTTGGTTCCATTGACTGTGCCCTGTGTCTCTGTACTCCCTGCCCAATTCTGCCTGGTGCACCGTTCCCAGGCTTCCCTGATCAAATGTTCTATTGGGCTCCAGGCACACACCAGCTCTGGCACCGCGTCTCCTTGGCTCCCACCCCAGCCCTCTGAGAGGTGTGGCAGGTGTAGCAGGCTCTGCTCCCACCTCCATTGTGGAGGAGGGAGGATTCTGGCTTCCTCATCTTCTTGTTTCCCACAGGACCTGTGTCAGGGCCCAGGAAGAGTGTCAGGAACGTTGGTTAGTTGCCTTTGAGATTGCAGTGGTGACAGCTGAGGGTCTTTGGCCATCGGTGGAGCCAGCAGTGACTCTCTTGACTTCATCAAGGGGGGCCTCCCCCATCCCCTCCTTGCCATCCCTAGGACATGGTTAGGTGGGAAGCAGAGCATCTGAGTTCTGGTCTCAGCCCTTCACCATGTGGCTGTGAAGTGCAAGGTCATTGTGCCTCATCAGTCTGGGAGTGTCAAATAGGATCCTGTCTCTGAAAGGGTCTTATAAACTGTGAAGTGCTGTGCACTTGCATTAGCTTCAACAGTGCGAACACTGATAGTCAACATCTTTGGCTTAAAGAAATGGCATTTTCACATGGTGCAGCCTAATCTATTATTTTAGCTACTGCCACCAAGGCATGGAGGGTAATGACAGTAATAATGTGCTCTGGGGGTTTCTACAGCAGGCCCACTCCTGAGCCCTGTGCTTGTTCACACCTCACAGGAGCTGTGTGAGGGGGTCTGCAGCTGGGAACCTGTGGCTCACGGTGGTGACAGCTCACTTAAGGCCACAAAAGAAAGGGTGAAGGCAGGATTTGGGCCTGGGCTTCCTGGTGCCAGGGCTACCTACCCTCACCCCTGCCCCACACTGCCTGGGGGCTCCCGCACAGTTTCCATGTGCCATGGTCCAGAGGGGCACAGCACGCACCAGGCTTTAGTCAGCTTCAGGAGCCACAGGACAGAGTATTAGCAATAGTAAGAATAATCGCTGCCATTTATTGAATACCTGCTATGTGCCTGGGCTCAGAAAGGCGCTCCATGTTGGGTTTTTAAAGAATAGCACCACATGCCTTGAGGGGTGGGATGAAGGCTTCTCCTTTGATTAAGTCACTGATTGTCTAATAGTACCCCCAACCCCCCAAATTCTTACATTCAGGTGACTGGGCTGCCCAGCAAATCCATGCTTCAGTTGTATGTCTGTCATTTAACAGGGGTCCCCGGGGGTTTGTGTGTGTGTTTAATGCCACAGAGAAGGGCTGAGTGCTGGGGCCACCAGCTTTGTGATGGGATCCTCCCAGCCTCACTGGGAGGCCTTATCCACCTGAATCTTACATGTGAGAAGCAGAGGTCAAGTTGCTTGTTCAAGGTCACTCATGGAAGAAATGGGGCTGGGAGCTGGCACGCTGACCACTGGACCACACTACCTGCGTGGTGAGCAGCCGCTTAGCGGTGGGCAGTGGCAGGCAGCTGAGGGGCCGGCCTGCAGGTGGGTCCTGAGGCTGGAACTGACTTTGTCCCTCTCTGGCCTCCCCAGGCCCCTGGGCAAAGGAGTGACTCCCCATTTTATGGCTGTGCAGTCAGAGGCCCCGACCGCACGCCAGGGTGCCTGGTGGGCGGCAGCCTTCCCTTGTGCATGCGCTGGGAGGCCGGGGGCAGGCTGTGCAGGGGACAGCTGCTCGGACCTCAGGTTGCAAGTGGAGCCAGTGCTGGGCCCAGCCCCTTCCTCTGTGCCTTGTGACCTTGTGGTCACTCAGTGTGGTTTCCTGGTTCAAGGTGCCGGGCTGTGGTCTCAGCATTTGTTCGACCACTTATCCCAGTGGAGAAACTTAATCAATTGCTAAAAACAAAACTAATCTGGCTGCCTGCCCACTGGGAAGCCGCTGCGGCCAGGCTGTTTACAGTCTTAGAAACTGCAGAGTGGACAGTGGCCTGCACTGTGACCAGGCTCTGCCCACGTGGCTCTAGGCCTGGGAGGTGGCTGAAGTCGGCTCTGCCTCTGTGGGGGTGTCTGAGAAGGAGCCCCCAAGCTGGGAGCAAAGCTGGGGGTGGATGTCAGGGGGGCAGAGAGGCTGATTCTCGGCTTTTCCTCAGATCTCAGGCTTCTGTCTACAGCAGGAAGAGAAGTCGGGAGAACAGAGCCGTCCTGGGGTGGCGCCGGCTGTGGCGGAAGCCCCGCAGTGGGAGACTTCGAGTGGGGCCCAGGGCCCTCCCGGGGCTGTGTGTGACCTTGGAGCCGCACTTGGTTCAGTGTGGGGGGGCTGTGATGTCCACTCTGTCCACTGGCAAGGCCAGGGCCCCACTGCAGGGTGCTGGGAGTAGGGACCTGGGGGCTCAGCCTCCTTTGTCTGTGTTGATCTGGTCAGTCCACACCCTGGGATGTGTTATTATTTTGCTTGTTGTGAAAAAAACCTTTTCCCACGTTGGGGCGTGGAGGGAGTGAACCATGATGACCTTTCAAGTTCCTATGTGCGGGGCAACCCGCCAACAG
>NW_007726623.1:388761-389765 GCF_000696425.1 Galeopterus variegatus | reverse complement strand
AGTTCCTATGTGCGGGGCAACCCGCCAACAGGGTCTCCTCCTCCTGGGCTCTGTCGGGGGCCGCGGAGGCCACCAGGTCACTGTGTGTTGGCCACGTAGTTCCTGGGGCTGCAGGGGGTTTTGCCCCAGGCCTGCCTTCCCCTGCTCTTCCCCTCAGCTTGGCTCAGACCCTGGATGCTGAATAAGTGGCTGCTCCCCACACCCCAGTGTGGCAATCTAATGGAGAAGTAGGTTGTTCATCCCCCCTAGTTGCCCCAGGAAGAAAGTGCTGTCCCCAGTGTCCTGATCCGACTCCCCACCTGGACCTTGACGGCCTCTGAGGATAAACCCGTTCACTCGTGTTTTAAAGTCTTCTTCCTGTTATAAAGTGACACTTGTGTTCACCGTAGAAAGGAAACCATCATAAAAAATAATGGATAAAAACTACCCACAATTTGCCACCCAGAGTTAGCCACTGTTAACACGTCGATGTGTCTCACTCATCTTTTTTCCATGCGTACGTTCAAATCTGCTTTTACGCAATTTGTTCATATTACGTGTGCAGTATTGCATCTGATTTTTTTCCATATGTCATTTATGACCATTTCCCACATTACTAATGCTTCTCCAGAGCATCCGTTAGTGCCTGTTTAATAACCCGTAACCCTGAATGCACTCATTTTACTTAAAATAAATACATTTTACTTATTTTTTCATATTGTGGGACGTTTAGGTTGTTCACAGGTTCTTGTCTTTGGGTTTGGGCTTTTGCTGTTATCATGAAGCCATGGTGACTGTCTGTGAACACGAACCTGTATGCGTTTCTAGCTGCTTCTTTATTATATGCTTAGAGGGAAATAAGGTCAGAGGGTCCCAGTTTTCTGTCCAGGAAACAAGAAGCAGGAGAGGTGGGAGATGCACCCGCAGCAAGTGTTGAACAAGGCTTTCGACCTGAGTGGTGACTGCGACTGGGCGGCTCACTTCTGTGCGGGCACTTCAAAAAGTTCAAAATAGGGGCCGGCCCG
>NW_007726623.1:356187-388476 GCF_000696425.1 Galeopterus variegatus | reverse complement strand
TAGAGGGAAATAAGGTCAGAGGGTCCCAGTTTTCTGTCCAGGAAACAAGAAGCAGGAGAGGCGGGAGATGCACCCGCAGCAAGTGTTGAACAAGGCTTTCGACCTGAGTGGTGACAGCGACTGGGCGGCTCACTTCTGTGCGGGCACTTCAAAAAGTTCAAAATAGGGGCCGGCCCGGTGGCGCACTGGAGAGTGCACCGCTTGGGAGCGCGGCGGCGCTCCCGCCGAGGGTTCGGATCCCATGTGGAGACCGGTTCCCACTCACTGGCTGAGCGCGGTGCGGGCGCAACACCGAGGGTTGCGATCCCGTTGCCGGTCCCCGGTACGGGCGCGACACCGAGGGTTGCGATCCTGTTACTGGTCAGTAAAAAAGACAAAAAGGAAAAAAAAAAAAGTTCAAAATAGAAATGGAAATGGAAAAACAGAATTAAAAGATAATATGAATCTTAACATGAAAATTTTCAAGACTCCTCGTATTTGCATATTGCTGAAAAGTTACCCATCTTCTGTGTTTATTAACTGTGCTTTTTCTTCTGTTAATTTGCTTATGGTCTTTGCCCATTTATTACTAGGGTTTGGTGGGTTTTTTTTTTTTTTTTTTTTTTTTTTTTTTAGCGTTGTATATCTTTTAATTTACTTTAAAAAAAATGAAGACTTTATTTTTCGGAGAGCAACTTTAGGTTTACAGAAAAATCGAATGGTAGACACAGAGAGCTCCCTGTACCCAGTGTCTCCCCCCCGCCTTTCCTCTAGTACTATAATTTACTGTCTAATATTATAAAAGTCACATGTACCTCTTGTATGAGGGGTGGCACACTAATGGCTCACTGAGTTTTTGTATGGCCTGAGAGCTCAGAGTGGTTTTTACATTATTGCATGGTTGAGAAGAAAAATCAGAAGAAAACTGTTTTGTGCCATGTGAAAATGATATGAAATTCAGATTTCAGTGGCCATCACTAAAGTCTGCACACAGCCACGCTCACTCAGTTATGTGCCATCTAAGTGGCGACAGAGACTGTTCTGGCCCGTGACACTGCGTGTATTTACTTACTCTCTAGCCCTTTACAGAAAACGTTTGCCCGCCCTGTTAGAGAACTAGAAGGAGGGATAGGAGTGGCTGGGGACAACCACTGTTGACATTTGCGCGTGTTTCCTGCCAGGCTTTTGTGCGAGGGTGGGTGCCTGTATGTGTTTGTGGTTGGGAGCCTGCTGCAAGGAGGTGTGCAGTTTGCAGGAGGCTCCCTTGAGGACGGGGCTGGGTTTGGAGCTGACCCCATCCTGCACACAGTGTGTCCTTGGCGGCGTGGCCTGTGGGACCGCCCCGACTCCGTGGTGCGCACCCAGCCTGCCAGCGCAAGCTCAGCCCCGACGGCCCCATTCCTGCACCCGCTGCAGGGCAGCTGCGCCCCCCGGGCCGTGCTGTTGCCAGGCTGTCCCTGCTGCCTGGGGTCCTTCCCTTTGCTGAAGCTTTGCCGAAGCTCTCTCTTACCCTGTGCTCCCCACCAGTGACAGGTTGAATTGTGGCCCCAAAAAGAAATGTTGAAGTCTCAACCCCTGGAGCCTGTGTACCTAATGTGGAAACAGGGTCTTTGCAGCTGTAATCAAGTGAAGATGAGGTTGTACTGGAGTAGGGTGGGCCCCAAACCCTCAATGCTGGTGTCCGTAGAAAAAGAGAGAGATGCAGAGATACAGGAAAGAAGACCATGTGAAGTCAGAGGCAGAGGTTGGAGTGATGAGGCCACATGCCAAGGAACTCCAAGGATTTCTGGTGACACGAGAGCTGTGTGGAAGTACCTTGCTGGTGTTAGAAGACCCCCAGTGTGTGGTGATGTGCTGCACAGCCTGCCTGGTCTGTGGGTTTGGGTGGGGGCTGCTGGGCCTGGATGGATGCTGGCAGGGAGGGGGTGTTGAGCTGGACTTGTCCTGCACCCCTCAGGACTGCTTTTTTGTCTGGGAAGAATGCCCCCTGCCAGGGGCCCTGTGGCGGGGATGTCCCCTTCTGTCCAGCGTGTGTGCGTGCAGGGAGGGAGGGAGAGGTCAGGAACGCGCTGGAGGAGGCACCAGGGACTGCTGCCCGGCCGGTGAGGGGAAAGTCTCACTTTCTTTGGCAATGCTATGGGGCAAGCTATTTGTTTAAACAACCCCAAAGAAAACCATTTGGCCAAACTGTTAGTTTCTAAACAGTTTACTTCCCTGGCATTGAAACAAACTCTTGCCCAGGCTCTGTGGCTGGTTCCTGGAGGGGGCTGGCCTCTCCTCTTCATGGCCCAGCACAGTCCTCCCGCCCACCCCACCACCCGCAGGCCTGCAGGGCGGCTGCTTGCACCTCGCTACAAACAGAACCTTCTCGGAGGCCAACTGCGGGCACCAGTTTTGGCAGGTGTCCAGTGGAGCTTAGGCCTGCAGCTGCTCCCACAGGCCTGGCCCTGGACAGAGTCTCCCACCACGGGATGTCAGACCTTCAGGCAAACGGGCTGGGTCTCGCTCCCCACCAGGTGTCCTGGTCTCTGCATTTTTCTCTGCAAGACTCAAAAACCTCAAAGGCCTTGTAGCCCAAGAGGTGTCAGAGACCCCCCTTTTGAGTCACTTAACACCTACAGATTTATCCCAGCAATGAATTGCTGCATCAATCACCAGGGATGTGAGAATGGGTTGCTGATGGTGGGGTCTGCTTGAGGCTTTGTGTCAACCTGGTCATGAGGGCTGGGACCTGGTGTGCTCAGCCCCTGATGGCTCTAGGCCTGTTTGAGACACTCTGCCTGCATCTGCCATGTGGTGACAGCAAACTGGAGAGCAGACCCTGATCCCAGCAGGACCCCTTCTTATACCCCGTAACCCTAGCTTTCCTCCCAGCACCAGTTAGTTTGTGGTTATGTATTCACTGGTAGCCTCGTCTACTTAAGGTCTCTGCCCTGTGACCATGAGGGCATTGTGAGGGCAGATCTCGAGTCTGTTTTGCCCACTCCTCCATCCCCAGTAGCTGGTTCAGGTCCTGGCCTAAAGGAACTGCCCACACAGATATTGTTGGGATGACCAAGACAGCCATGGGTGTGCTGGCTCCAGGGATCCAAGCGTTAGGGGGACCTTATTTTCCCATCTGTCGCTGTGTGTCCTTGGGCTGGGAGCTTAACCTCTTTGTGTGTCAGGTTCCTCATCAGTAAAATGAGGCATAATCCTGCCTCAAGGATTGGTGTGAAAATTGTGCTATTTTAGATGATTGTATTAGGATCATGGCAACAGGGCTGGGTAAAACAGACTCAAAATGTGTTTGGGACTGAGCGTCAGTTTCTGTGGGGACCAGCGTTTTCTGTGGAGTCATGATGGAGACACTGCCTGGGGTCACGCGGGCTCCACCATACACCCTCTGTCTTGCTCAGTGAGCTGTCCTCGACAGCCTCTTTGGAAAGTTTTCCGGACACCTCCTCGGATACGGCTTTCACAACCTCCCCACCCCCCATGGTGGCCGATTCAGCCCGAACCCTCAGTGGAGTTTGGTTGATGGTCCCCTTGCTGTCAGAGCTAGATGGGGACTCAGATACCATCAGGTGTGGCTGATTTTTCACTGTAGATGAGGTAACAGGCCCAGAGAGGTTAAGGGACCTGCCCAAGGTCACACAGTTGGGGCAGAGCCAGGAGATTTCTGTCCTGAATTCTCCCTGCTTGTCTGAGGATGCAGAGCTACCTCTCACAGGCAAGTCTGGCGCCTGCTCTGGGGTCTGCGGAGAGCAAAGGGGGGCATGTGCCAGAATCCCCTGTAAGCCAGCAAGGATTGGAGCCTGACAGGGGGCAGACTGTTGGGGGAGGGGCAGCCCATACACTGGGGTGTTGTGGGGAGGAAAGGCCTCCTGGACCTTGAAGGACAGGTTGGGTGTCAACAGCACACTCTGAGAGTGGTGCCCAGAGAGAAAATCTGTTGAAATTCAGAGTTCCCCTTCCCCACTGCCATCACACACCAAACCAGAACTTGTGTGAACTCCTCTAACTAAATCTGAATTTGTATCTCAGAAGTTTCCATTGCAGTCGGTCACTCGGGGCACCTTCTGAGTGCTGCCTGCTGCCTCACTTTTCCTTCCTGCCTGCCTCAGTTTCCCCAGCCCATGGCTTATGAAGCTGTTGCTGTCACATGTACGCCCTCTAGTGGCAGAATCGGATTATGATCTCTGGGGCTTTGAGCGGGAGTCAGAAGTGGCTAAAATGCAGGGTGCCGGGACCCTGGAGCAACACTGGGGTGCAGGAGGCCCTCTGTTGTTTGAAGGCTGCAGTTTGTCCAGGCACTGAGAAGACTGGACAGTTGGCTGCAGGGGCTGGGGCCGCTTCTGTCTCTTGTGTTGCTTTGTGGCTACAGGTGAGTGGCCCCAGAACACCAGAAGTGGCTCTGGCCCTGACCTTCTTAGTTCTATGGGTCCTTGAGAAAGGGCTGGAACAAATGAATGGGCAATGACCCACTTCTGAGGGAGGGGTGCCATGTGCTGAACCCAGCAGCCTCAGGAGGTATCTGTGTCAGGGTTAGAGC
This sequence comes from Galeopterus variegatus, assembly GCF_000696425.1. NCBI lineage: Eukaryota > Metazoa > Chordata > Mammalia > Dermoptera > Cynocephalidae > Galeopterus > Galeopterus variegatus. The sequence goes on along the minus strand of NW_007726623.1, from coordinate 383,963 downwards.
CACCCTGGGATCCCCACATCTGCATGAGGCTCCACAGGAAACTTCTGCTGCAAGTTCTGATAAATCACAGCAGAGAAGACCCAGGACAGAACCAGAACACGAATGCCAAATGCCACTGCATATGTAGGGTCCTCTCCCTTCCCTGGACCCTCCTACCCAGCATTTGCTCTTAAGGTGTGGTTTTCTTTTTTTTTTTTTTTTTTTTGGCAGCTGGCAGGTATGGGGATCCAAACCCTTGACCTTGGTGTTATGAGCACCATGCTCTCCCAAGTGAGCCAGCTGGCCCGTCCCCATGGTATGGTTTCCAACCCAGACCCTTGGGGGTTGGAAGCATGTAGGGGGTGGCCCACAGGGGTTCAGAAGAGGATCTGTAACCCCTTGCTCCCCAAACCGAGCTCCAGAGATCAGAGGAACCACTGAGGACAGTGTGGGAAGTGAAGGGCCAGCAGGGTCTCCATGGCTGCCTGCAGCCAGAGTGGATGGTGAGGGGTCCTGAGGGGGTGCTGGGGCCTTGGGCCTGGAGATGCAGGGCAACCACCGGCAGCCTGTCTCCCTGTAGGCTCTGCTTTCCTGGAGCTCTGCGCACGGCAGGCCCCGTCCAGAGTGCTGCTCAGCAGCCGGGAGAAGCTGGGTTTAGCTTCTCTTGCATTGACCGTTGTCGTCAGGCCCTCTCATGAGTTAGGCCGGGCACAGGTGCCTGGCGGAGAGATGGCTTTCTCTGGGGATTTTACACGTGCAGATCCTGCAGCCTGGCAAATCTTACCCTGAGCTAGAGGAGGGGCTTTTACTTGAGACCACAATCATCTGAGCATTCTTCTGCATCCAGCCTGGCTGTGCAGGCATCGTGGGGGGGCAGGGCTCTCTCGTTACTCACCCACCTGAGCGTCACTCTGAACCCCTGTCCACCCACATCGTGAGCGGCCCAGCCTCCAAGCTGTCCCAGGGTGCAGCAGAGACTCTGGTGGCTGTGGGGTGAGACTTCGTGGTGTGGTCCTGAAACGTGGTTTGAAGCATGTAGACGGTGCCTTGTCCGTTCCCCATGGGACCTCCCACTGCAGGACCTGTGTAGACACCAGGTCTGAGTTCCATGGGGCTTTTGCTACATTTCAGTGGCCTGTTCTCAAGGCCCAGCTGTGTGGAGGCCACAGCAGGCCATGGTAGCTCCCCGTCTGAGGAGTCAGGGTCTCATCCTGCCTTGGGTCAGAACATGCGTGGCTCTGGAGATATTTCTGTGTCCTGCCTCAGTTGTCTGGTGTGGCAGATGGTCCCTAAACTCCACATTAGCTCTTGGTACAGCTGAAAGTGCGCTGTGCGTCTCTGAGCTGGGATTTCCCTCCATGCCGGTGCTCCGTGAATGTCTGTGGAGTGAATTAAGAGCTTAACTCACCTGACAGGTGTTTCTGGTCCTGCCTAGGAGCCTGGTGACAAACAGAAAGACTGGGCAGCTGCCCCCAAGGTGCGGTCACAGGGCCAGAAGCTGCTTCTCGGGTGGGGGGGGGACGATGGAGGGCTTCAGGGAAGAGGTGGCGTTTGAGCTGAGCCAGGAAGGATGAGCTCCTAGGAGGTGGGGCCTGCTGGGGACTTGGAGGAGTGTGGCTGGCGAGCGGGGTCTGCAGCTGGGTGCCTGGGCAAGACTTGTGGTTGGGGTTGCTTTGTGGCCAGGAGAGGGGCTTGCAGGAGAGAAGGAGGCACTGACTGAGGCAGCTTCATGCAGTGGTTGAAGCCAGGCTGTGTGGCTTTTAGCTGTGCCTCAGTTTTCTCGTCTGTAATATGGGGAAACAAATGGTTCCAACCTCATCCTTGTCCTGAGGATGAACTGGTGGCTGTGGGATGAGCACGGCACATGCTACCTAAGTTACCTGTTGTGCAAGGAAGCGCCTGGAGACCTGGCCGAGACCCTCCCCTGTTGTGCCTGCCCCAGGCCCTGACCCCGCTGCTCATGTCTCCACAGGGGCCGAGGAGGTACTGCTGCTAGCCCGGCGGACAGACCTGCGCAGGATCTCGCTGGACACGCCGGACTTCACTCCTGTTGTGCCTGCCCCAGGCCCTGACCCCGCTGCTCATGTCTCCACAGGGGCCGAGGAGGTGCTGCTGCTAGCCCGGCGGACAGACCTGCGCAGGATCTCGCTGGACACGCCGGACTTCACCGACATCGTGCTTCAGGTGGATGACATCCGGCATGCAATTGCCATCGACTACGACCCGTTGGAGGGTTACGTCTATTGGACTGACGACGAGGTGCGGGCCATCCGCAGGGCATACCTGGACGGGTCAGGGGCGCAGACACTGGTCAACACTGAGATCAATGACCCCGACGGCATCGCGGTCGACTGGGTGGCCCGCAACCTCTACTGGACCGACACAGGCACTGACCGCATTGAGGTGACGCGCCTTAATGGCACCTCCCGCAAGATCCTGGTGTCTGAGGACCTGGACGAGCCCCGGGCCATCGTCCTGCACCCTGTGATGGGGTAAGGCTGGGGCTGGGAGTCGGCAACCAGGCTAAGCACATATGAGGGGGAGATTTATATAGACTGGTTCTGGAACATTCTCTGGCATCAGGATCCCTGGAGGGAGGGCTTGTAAAAATGCAGATGGCTGGGCCTACCCCCAGAATTCTGTTTGAGGAGGTCTGGGGTGGGGCCTGAGAACCTGCATTTCTGACGAGCTCCAGGTGATGCTCATAATGCTGGTCCTTGGCCCAGACTTTGAGAAGCCCTGACGCAGACTGTGCGTGCCTGTGTAGAAAGCCCTGGAGACCTGGGGTAGGTCATTTCTCCCCAGGGCTTCAGTTTCCTCATCTGTAAAATGGAGCAGCCCCACCTGGGTACTATCTAGGATGAGAAAAGTGGCAGTAGGGATGGCCACTGTGGCCCATCACAGGCCGGGCCTCTTCTAAGTTCTTAACACACCACGAATCTTTTCATTGTCCCGTCACCTGTGGGCAAGGTACAGTTGTAGCCCTGAGAAAGCTGAAGCCCAGAGAGGTTGAAGGACTTGCCCAAGGTCACACAGGTTTGGGACTGGACCCGGCAGTCTGGTTCCGACTTTCCACGTTCAGATCCTGTGAGAAGGGGGAGCTTCTCAGTTGGCATGGGAGGTTTTGTGAGACCCCCACCCCACCTGGGCAGAGGGTAGCAGCCGAGGGCCTTCCTTGGCTCATGACCCAGAACACTACGTGGGCAGACCCTGAGGGATGAGGCGCAGCGGAGCTCGGCGGTGGAGCTGGGGAGGACCACCTGTGTTCAGCACGGGATGTGGGCCGGTGTCCTAAAGATACCCTGGAGGAGCTGGAAGGATAGGAGGAGGTCAGGAGTGGTGGCTGCCATCTGCGGAGAACCCAGTGGGTGCCAAGTGTGTTCTCATTTCATGGCCCACGGGACTGAGGCTCAGAAGGTGAACTGATGTGCTGAAGGTGCACGGTGGGCAGTGGTGGGGCCAGGATTTGCAGCCTGTGCTAGTTGCCCTGCCCTGGGGCTTTCAAGCTCTGGGGGGAGCTTTTCCTGCAAGTGGAAAGATTTGTAATATCATTTAATGATTTGTTAATTCCATTTTTCCATGAACTTTTTGAAGTATGTTCAGATCAGACAGTGGGCTGCTGGCTGCAGCTGGGGTGGAGTGAGTGCTCTGGGCAGACAGCCGGGGCTCGAGCAGCCCTCTGGAGGCCCTGGGGCCTGGTGGCAGTTAGAAGAATGCTGCTCCTTGTTGGTGGCTGAAGAGCAGCATCGTCCCCCTGGAGGGGATGTGGATGGGGGTGAGGAGCAGGGTCACCAGGGCATTAGGAGCAAAGAGGCAGAGGCACTGGTTGTCAGGTCAGGTGAAGGGAATTTGGCCCTGAGGTCAGGAGACCCTGGATCTACTCCCTGCTGTGCCACCAGTGAATTCTGTCTAGTCACTGACTGCTTGGGCCTCTGTGTCCTCATCTGTGAAATGGGCAGGGTGGGGAAGCAGACTGCAAGGTCCCCCTAGCCCTGCATTTCATGAGTCTGAGGATCCCCCATGAGGGAAATGGGTTCAGCCGTCAGGTGTAAGATTGTGGGGTCCAGCAATGAGCACTGGAGATGGAAGGGAGACGGGGGATTGCCCGCCGCGTGGGGCACCGTGGGAGAGGAGCCTGTGGCCCGGGGACAGCACAGGCTGGTGTTCCTTGCACAGAAACCTCCGCTCCGAGCTGCCACTCCAGGCTTGAGTATCCTTCTTGGAGCCACAGAGAAAAGGTCACCTGTCCCTTGTCCACGGGAGCCCCTCAGCCCCTTGCAGAAGCTTCTACTCTTCCTCCGGCCTCACTCTGGTGCTTGGCCCCTCCAGCCCATGGGTCAGACGTGAGGCCTCCCTGACCCTTGGCAGGGAATCCCCTGTTGGTGGACCCATGGGGTGAGAGATGAGCCCCAGCCCCGTCAGTGTAAGGGCCCGTGTAGTGAAGCCCGCCCTGGGGGCTGTGCTGTTGGAGTGGAGCTGCCGGCTGCACGCCCCGGGCCGTTGCCGTCCGCTCGGTCTGCCAGCGTTTACAAGCACCTCGTGTACTAGGGGACTGCGGGGTGGGTGATGCTCTCAGCATTGGGGATGCAGCAGAGATAAGACAGATGGACGCTGTCACGGACGTCTGCTTCTTTTCCAGCCTCATGTACTGGACGGACTGGGGGGAGAACCCCAAAATCGAGTGCGCCAACCTGGACGGGCAGGAGCGGCATGTGCTGGTGAACACGTCCCTTGGGTGGCCTAATGGCTTGGCCCTGGACCTGCAGGAGGGGAAGCTCTACTGGGGGGACGCCAAGACGGACAAAATTGAGGTGAGTCCTCCCGTGGGGGCTGCTTTGTCCCGAGGGAGCGTTTTGGTTTGAGAAGTTGTGGGATACAAGTTTCATGCAGAGACCTGGCCTGGCCGCCCCTGCAGCACGGTCCTCCCGTGGGGGCTGCTTTGTCCCGAGGGAGCGTTTTGGTTTGAGAAGTTGTGGGATACGAGTTTCATGCAGAGACCTGGCCTGGCCGCCCCTGCAGCACAACCACATATCAGGAGGGCATCGGTGGATACCTGTGCTCGGCTATTTTGCCAAATGGAATTCTCGAAGAAATAACGTATTGTGATACTTTCTGATGTACAGGAAGGCCCTGAGAGGGCCTGTACCCGGGTTAACAGCGTTGCACAGGAAGCTGTGGTCCTGTGACATGTTAGTGCAGGGGTGGGGGGAGCTGGGCGAAGGGCACGTGGGCATCCTTTGCACTACTTTGCCCCTCCTTGTGAGCTTAATCTATTTCAAAACACAAGATTATAACAAAAAATAAACAGCACTCGCCTATCCACAGCCGGGATTAAGACATAAGGCATTATCGATAGATTAACACCAGCAGCAACCACTGTCCTGAACTGGCGATTCAGTCTCAAGCAGGTAAAGACAGGTGTGTTTCGTTTTTTTTTTTTTCATGGATGTCTTCCTGAACAATGGATAGTCTTGTTCTACGTGTTTTCATATGCTTTAATTTCATTATTTTTCACGCTGGCCAGTATGGGGATGGGACCCTAGGCCTAGGTGTTATTAGCACCTGGCTCTAACCAGACGAGCTGAGCGGCCAGCTCAGCTGGATATGATTCGAGTGGCATCATCTGGTCACGTTCTTTGGCAACTTGCTTTTTGCTCCCCCGTGGAGCCTCCACTGAGCATTTTTTTTTGAGGCGCTCTTGATGCCAGTGACACGTGTGTTATATTTGTCCCCATGGCAGGCAAGTCCCTGGTGTGAGTACCTCTCCTCTTCTGGACCATCTGCGTGCACTCACATCCCTCCTTGTTGGCATCTCCTTTGGGGTCACCTCCGCTCTTTTCAGGGAGTCCTGACCCAGGCAGGAGGAGCCTCAGCACCATCGGGACAGGAACTCAGGGCTTGGGGGGCGCTGGGTGGACACCCTACCCCCCCCAAAAGCCCGAGGAGCTGCAGGTGTAGCCATTTCCTGCTGGCGCTCCCTGTAAATGGCGTGTTTTTAACTGTCCTGTGTCCCAGGTGCTGAGCTGGACGCGGAGGCTGGTGTTTCCAGGGCAGCTGAGCACGATCTGTCTTTGTGTCTCCCGCTGCCCACGGGAGCAGGTTAGGATGCGTGTGTCCAGCCAGCACTGCAGGACCCGTGACAGGCATCTCTGTTTACTCCCACAGCAATGGTTTTCCTTTTATTGTGAGAAAATAAAGTGGACCATTTTAGCCATTTTTAAGTGAACAATTCAGCGGTTTTGAGTACATTCACAGTGTTGTGCCAATATCACCGCGATCTACGTCTAGAACATTTTCGTCACCCCAAAAGGAATCCCCGTGCCCATTAGCAGTCACTCCCAGCCCCCCGTGGTTCCCCTGGCCTCTGGCAACCACTAAGCCACTTTCTCTGTGGATAAGAACAGGCAAGCTCTGGGCATTTCGTGTGAACGGAGTCATACTCTCTGGCCTTCAGTGCCTGGCTTCTTTCCATAGTGTGACGTTTTCGAGGCTCATCCATGCCGTACCGTGTCGGTGCCTCATCTCGTCATGGCTGGATAGTATTCTGTTGTGTGCACAGACCACGTTTGTTTATCACTTCTGGACACCGTCCCGTATTTCTGCTGGAGCTTGGCGCATCTTCTCCTGTGGGGACAAACCCTCGTGGCATATTTTTTCAGTGGTGAAATGCCCCGGGGTCTGGGCCACTGATGTGGGCGAGCTTCTGGGAGCGTTCCTGCTGTGGACTCCAGCTTCTCATGCCAGGGTCTTGGGGTTTGCTACTCTCTCGATCAGCAAACACCTTCTGAGCACTTAATGTACACCAGCTGTATTCCAGGCCTGGGGGCACCCAAGAGATGCTCCTCTGAGTGCCCCTCAGGGACCTGTGGGTCAGGCTGCCGGCCCAGGCGCGTGGCTGCTGCTAGGGGTTGTGGTGGCTTCTGAGGCCTTCGAGGGGAGCAGCCAAGGTGCAAAGAGCCACATTGACCTCACTGAGAGTGCAGTCAGACTCCAAGGGGAAGGGATGGTCAGGGAGGGTATGCGTCGGGTCAGGAAAGACAGGACACACTTTGAGCAGCGGGGACGTCTCTAACACGTCATGTCGGAAGGCAGTAGAACGCTGAGCGGGGTGCTAAGGAACCCGGGTGCCAGCCTTGGGCATGTCTTGCTGCCTGCCTTGGAAGGGGAGAAAGGCTTCTGTTCCGCGTGGCTGTGTGCGTGGCCTGGCTCTGAACGCAGAGCACAGGCAGCGGAAGAAAGGCGCTTTCTGGGGTGACAAACGGCCTTCTCTTTGAAGAGGTAATCAGGCTCCCGGTGTCCCGCCCCCAGTCCCAAGGAGGACTTTACAGGACAGCTGCGGCTGATCCCTTGATGAATTGGGAGAAGAACAAAGGTCTGGAAACGCCGAGCTGATGAACAGGTTTCATCTGGACGGCATTAGCAGCGCACAGATCAGATTTACAGGACGGAGTGGTGATGGTGGGCGGGTCCTCACAGCCCCTCCAGGTGGGGTCTCCTTGCTGGCCTTGTCTGCGACAGCTGTGCTGGAATCAGCTCCCAGCAGCCCAGTTAATGCACAGTCGTGGCAGCCCTATCTGAAGACCAGCTAGTTACCATCATCAGTACCAGCTGGAGCCACCAGTCACTTCCTCGCTGGCTTATTCTGGGAGGCAGCCCTGAGTGCCCCTGCCCACCCGCAGGGCCCACCCAGGTGTCCCGACGTGCAGGTTGGGGCTGTGTTCAGGGGACCTGCCCCACTGTATGCAAGGCCTGAACGGGTGTGGGCTGAGGTCCTGTGGGTGCCACCCCGGCTCTCCCTCCACTTCCCCACGGTGCCTGCAGTCACTGTTTCTCCAGCCTCCCAGACTAGGAATTCCAGTGCTGCGCTGACTTCACACCTGGACACCTCCTGAGCCGCCTTCCCAAGTCTAGAGCCATCAGGGTTGGAAGCTTCAGCCCCTTGGATGCCCTTAGCTACACTCAGCCCAACCTGTGACCCTCCATTGGGCCCCTCAGGACTGAGCTCGTCATGTGCCCCAAGATGCAATTTTATTTGTGACAGTGACCAGGATCCATCCTCTCCCTAAGGGGTCTCTGATGACCCTCAGGCTCCACCCCTCCCTCCCTCTGGCCATGCTCCTGAGCAGATACCAGGCCCGGGACAGCCCAGCATGGGCCTCCCCCAAACATTTCCATTCGTCCCGACCTCTGTCCGGAGCCCCAGACTCAGCTGCCTTCAGCCCTTTCCCCTGGCAGCCTGGGGTCCCCTCATATGCCATGGTCTCATGGGTGGGGACAACCCGTCCCTGCCACCCACTCCACCTACCAGTGAGGGTCTCCCCTTCCAAAGTGGCAGTGTCGGGGTTGGGGCCTGGAGGCTGAGGCCGTAGCCCTTCACACCCATCTGGCACTTGAGCTCTCTCCTGCCACGGGTTGTCGTCGTCACTGTCATCTCCAAAGTGGCAGTGTCGGGGTTGGGGCCTGGAGGCTGAGGCCGTAGCCCTTCACACCCATCCGGCACTTGAGCTCTCTCCTGCCACGGGTTGTCGTCGTCACTGTCATCGTCATTTCACTTGTCTGCGAGCCACCTTGTCTCTCAAAGCAGAAGGAGCTCTGTGGGGTACAGCTCGAGTTGGGGTCTCTGTGCTAACCCCTGGTGGGGGCTTGATCACACCAGGTCAGGAGTAACCTCTTCCCCTTCTCTGACATTCATCGTAAGTGGGTGGAGGTGACGTTGGGCACAACCATAGTAAATGCGCTGCAGGAGTGACAGGAGGTGAGGCCCTGGCAGCCCCCGTCTGTGGCACTGGGAGAGACGTTAGACCACTGGGCTTTTGGCCTGCGAGCCGTGTGTGTGAGGCTTTTTAAAACATGAAACAAAGTCACTGTAGCCCTTGACTTTGGGTTTTGTGTCTTGGTGTGATAATTATTCCCCCAGACGGCAGAACTCTTTGCCCTTTAAACATGTGCTGTCAAAGCCTTGGTCTCGTGCTCACATCTCTGCGCAATCAAGTCAGTGGAAGCAGGATTCACGGTAAGGAAACTGCACATCAGGTGACTCTCTGGGGTCCGCTGCTTTGTGGGCTGACCTGCAGACCCCACAGTGGCGGGTCCTCAGCATGGCTGAGGGTGGGCTTCTTTGGGATCTCCCCCGCTCCCTTCCCACCTCAGTTGCTGGTCTGCAAGTGCTGTGATGGGCTGGCCCAAGAGGCAGGTGTCTGTTCTGCTTGCCTTGGGAAGAGGACAGAAGCCAGCAGCTCGGAGCAGCATAAGCTCTTGGGTATAGTTTCCTTTCCTGAAAAGCAGGGTCACAGGAACTCCTAGAGCAGGGGTTGAAAACTACGGCCCACAGGCCAGATTCAGCAGGCTGCGTGCTCTGTACCACTCTCAAGCTAAGAGTGGTTTTTGCATTTTTAATAGCTGGAAAAAAAATCAAAAGAAAAAGATTGCATGACATGTGAAAATTATATGGAATTCAAATTCCAGTGTCCACATTCTTAGTTTTTGTTACCAATAAAGTTTTATTGGCACACAGCCATGCCTATTCATCTATCAGCTCCATGGCTGCTTTGTTGCTCCAGAGCCATTATGACCTCAAAGTTGAAAATATTTTCTATCCTTTACAGAAAAAGTTTCTTTTACAGAAAAAGATTTTTTTTAACAGAAAAATCTGTCTCCCAAGTCCTCTCCTGGCTCCAGCATTTGTGGGTATCCCAAATTCGATCCTGTTATTTCTGAATTCTGTTTTGACTTCTTCCTCTGCTGGGAGTCAGACTGAGCACGTTCTGTGTGTCCCTCCTGCTCCTCAGACTCACCTGTGGGGAGCTGCCTTAATGATCCTTTGCATCCTGATTTAATTGCTCCAGGTCGGGCCTAGCCATCGTTCTTTGTTTTGTTAAATTCCCTGGGTGATTTTAGCTCCTGGGCTAGTCTAATCCCCTCAGACGAGAAACTGAGGTCCATGGGGGTGCAAGGACTCCCTGAGGACGCAGAAGCCATGGGGCAGAGCTGGAGGGACCTGGCTGTGTGTCCCAGAGCTGCCTGCCCCTCCTGGTGGACTTGGCAGTTTTGTCCTGTGCTGTCCAACAACAGACGACAGAAGTCTTTTTTCTGCTCAACACATGCTCAGGCTGTCTTGCATTTTTGCAGCCTGCAAAACGGAGGATTTGTAGCTTTTCTGATGAGCCAGAAAATATAATCTGGCTGCAGGAGGCCTGCCGGAGCTTGCCTGTAATTGCCTCGTGTGTCTTTCATCCTCTCCCGAGAGCCAGAGAGCTTGGATGTTGTGTCTTTACCGAGTCTTCCTTTTAACGTAAGCTTCTATGGGATCATCGAATCACAGCTTACCTGTTGTCATTGTGTTTCAGTTTGTTACGGCGTTTTTATGTTTGACAGTATTTTCTCCTCTGTGGCTTTTGTGGTATTGCTTTTAATCAGCATTGATGCTTCAAGAAAAAGATTTAGCTTTTACTTCTTGGAGTAAACAGGGGTAGAAAGCAGTCTTAGATTTACAGGCTCAGGCTTAGAAAAAGAAGCACCCTCAGATCTCTCTGGTCCTGACTGAGCAAGAAAGTTGTTCACAGAGAAGTAGGAGAAACTTACCCTGGTCCTGCCCTTGCTCAGCCTTTTGAAACTGTGTGTCAGGGGCTCCCCCACTGCACCTGGGGTGGGCATTGTCGATGGATCCCAGGACTCCTTCCTGCGGAGCATGCTCTGGTCTGAGACCCATGCCTTGGTACTCCAGCAGCTGCTGCCTGTGGGTCAGCAATGGTAAGGGAGGGGACACCTGTTGGCTTTGCCTGTTCCAGACCATGCTGCCCATCCCAGCACAATATCCACCCCTAGACAGGGGAGGCTATGGGAAAGGACCCCTGAACTGGCCCTGCCACTGCTCTGTCAACTGAGGATAAGCCATCAGTGAAAATGTCGTTTATCCAGCACCCCAATGAGCCAGGACACCTGGCATTTTACAGTACCTGGCAAGGTGCAGGCGGAGCTGAGGCTCCTGGGGTTGAACCTGTCTCATTTCAGGCTGGTCAAGCCTGAGGCGGGGTCAGGGTTGGCTCTCGTTGGCATGGCCTTGGCCTGTCCAGACTGACATCTCTGCCATCCGCAGGTGATCAATGTCGATGGGACAAAGAGGCAGACCCTCCTGGAGGACAAGCTCCCACACATCTTCGGGTTCACGCTGCTGGGGGACTTCATCTATTGGACCGACTGGCAGCGGCGCAGCATTGAGCGGGTGCACAAAGTCAAGGCCAGCCGGGATGTCATCATTGACCAGCTGCCTGACCTGATGGGCCTCAAAGCCGTGAACGTGGCCAAGGTCACTGGTGAGTCTGGGAAGCCCCAACCCATGGCTCAGCTGTGCCGACTGGTGCAGGGAAGAAGCGACGGGTCCAAACCTGGAGCATGAGTGTCCAGCTAGGGTGCCCACTCTGGGGATGGGCAGGGCAGGAAATGGTAACACGTGCAGATGGGTGTGGGGCTGGTGTATTGCTCAGAGGTACTGACTGGGTTGTGGTTGTGGACTGGGAGTGCTGGTGGTAATTGTTGCAGCAGTGGTTAACATATATTGTGCGTCTGCTGTGTGCCAGGCCCTGGCTAAGGGCCTTTGTGGCCAAAGCAACCCTACATGCTAATTGCAGTGACTGCCCCATTTACCCTGGGGAGAGGGAGGCAGCCGATGGATGGCCGAGCTCAGGACTCACCCCTGGGTCTGCTTTGACCTCATTGCTGGGCTGGGCCGTGATTGCTGTTTGCTGTGGCCAGGCGTGGACCCTCAGACTCGCACCTTTCACTTGAAAGCCAGGGTTTGCAGAAAGCTCACTTAGGAGGTCTTCGTTTGGCACAGTAGTTTGACTCTCTGAAAAGGATTTCAAAAGCAGGTCAGCAAGTTAGACTGGAGAGAGCAGCGTCCAGGTGTGGTGTGGGGGAGGACAGGACCACGCGGGCTGTGTTCCTGGCTCAGCACAGGTGCCTGTGCTGCACCCGCATGTTGTAGGTGCTCAGCAAATCTTGGCTGGACTAGTTTGACTCTCTGAAAAGGATTTCAAAAGCAGGTCAGCAAGTTAGACTGGAGAGAGCAGCTTCCAGGTGTGGTGTGGGGGAGGACAGGACCACGCGGGCTGTGTTCCTGGCTCGGCACAGGTGCCTGTGCTGCACCCGCATGTTGTAGGTGCTCAGCAAATCTTGGCTGGACGAATGAATGAATGAATGAATGAATGAATGAACGAACGAACAGAGCACCCAGTGCTTGCCATCCAGTTGCTTACAGTCTGGTCAGCGAGAGGCCCTGAGTTAGCTCTACTTCCAGGCAGTGGCTGTAGCTGAGGTGTTGGAGGGATGTCTGGCTTTGAAATATGAGGGAGGTCAATGAGTTTGGGATTGAGGCAGGAGGTAGGAGAGCAGAAAGGACAGCTGAGCAGAGGCCTAGAGGTGAGGCAGCGTGGGGTGACCTTGGGAGCAGCTAGTGTTTCCTGTCCCTGCAGACTTTGTCACACTCTGCACTCCCGATGCAAAGATGATGGGATAGATGAACTCAGTCTTACCAGCCACCTTTAAAAACACGTCCATTATCCACTGTTGAGGGCAAGACCCACCTGCGAGTGATTGTTCAAAAACCAAAAAATAACTCTAGAGATAAGAAAAAGGGTTGCATCTGTGGGGCTGTGATTTAAAGTTGAGAAGTTGGGCTCATCTCTTTTTCTCCTGAATCTCATTTACTGAGGGAGATGGGAAAAAGAATTCTTTTTTTAGCTTAAATACTTAACACTAAATTAAAGCCAATTTTAACAGCACTTAGATAGATGACTGAGATTAACAGTCTGGCCAGAAATAAACGAACATGCTAATACCGTCTGCTTTCATGAAAAAGAGGCGCCTTGACAGTCCTGGGTGACTCTTGAGTTTTCAAGGTTGCCGAGAGTGTCTGTGAAGTGGAAGAAGCATTCTGGAAGAATCTCAGGAGCCAGTCCTGTTAGCTGGCGAGGAGTTGAGGACCCCGGAGGGGTGGCTTGCCCTGTCTCTCCTCATGACATTGTCGCCTCCTTACCCAGTTGGAGCTCAGGCCAGGAGGCTGGACTGCCTGGGCTGGTGTTCTTGCAGAGCTGCTACCTAAGTTCCTAACTATGTCCCCTCCAATAGCCTCTCTGTGCTTTAGTTTCCTCTACTGAAAAATGAGACTAGTTCCTATCACCTTTGTTGATGGAGTGAGTTAAAAGAGGCGATGTCCCGGGACCAGTGCCTGGGGCAGGGCAGGGCTGCTGCTGTTACCCTACTCCCACTTGACTGCTGGGGAGAGCCGGCTGCTGTCATCCGGGGGTCTCTCCCACCCCCCACCTCCTGTCCCCATTTGCCATGCAGCAGGAATACGCCATGCAAAACTGGCTCAGCTGCACCCTTCTCTTTGCTGGGCTGTTTTGTTCAGAGCCTGTGTGTTTTCTTCCAGGAACCAACCCGTGTGCAGACGGGAACGGGGGATGCAGCCACCTGTGCTTCTTTACACCCCGTGCGACCCGGTGCGGCTGCCCCATTGGCCTGGAGCTGCTGAGCGACATGAAGACCTGTATTGTGCCCGAGGCCTTCCTGGTCTTCACCAGCAGAGCAGCCATCCACAGGATCTCCCTGGAGACCAACAACAACGACGTGGCCATCCCGCTCACGGGCGTCAAAGAGGCCTCTGCACTGGACTTTGACGTGTCCAACAACCACATCTACTGGACGGATGTCAGCCTGAAGGTACCGCTTGCTAGATCGCGTTCCCGGGCAGCTTTTCTATGAAAATCTTGCCTGTAATGTTACCACCTCAAAGGCTTACACATTTTTTTTAAAGAACTATAATATTTATTGTAACTTGATGGAAGCTAATGAAATTTTAGCAAACCTATTTTAATAAACACATATGAATGCTTATAATGAGCAGATCTAGTAAATGCACACATGGCGTTTTTGTAGAATGCTGTGTAAATGTGAAACATTTGTTATAAATTGACATTGACTTCAGACTCACCTCACCAGCTTCCATTTGCTTAGCAAACTCTTTCTTCATTCATAGTTCAAACATAAACATCCTGGATAAATACAGGAAAAGACTTTTTGTCTTCTAAAGCAGGGTTTGGCAAACTGGTCCATGGGCTGGCCTCCTGATTTTATAAATAAAGTTTTATTGGAACATGGCGATGCCTATTTGTTTATGGATTGTCTGCAACTGCTCTTGGGTGACGTGTCTGTATGGTCTGTGAAGCCTAAAATATCTCCTACCTGCCCCTTTACACATCCCCGTTCTGGAGCATTGGATGACTAAGACAGTTTAATCTATCTTTTATTCTCTTGTTTGTATTACATATCTTTTAAATATTTATCTGAATTTAAGTCACAAGGGTTCTTTGTAGAAAAAGGAAAATATACAGAAAAGTATAAAGAAACTAAAAATCACCCATAACCTCACCAGCCAGTCAACGTTGCTGACACCTCAGTGGATTTCCTTCAGGTTTTTTTCTTAAAGACATTATGTGTTATAATCATAATCACATGCATAGACTCACATGCATAGAATTCTGTGTCCTGACTTTTTCACTTAACATTATAGCAAGTATTTTATTAAGCCAAAACAAACTCTGCAATATAATTTTTTATTTTATTTTTTTTAAAAGATGACCGGTAAGGGGATCTCAACCCTTGGCCTGGTATTGTCAGCACCACGCTCAGCCAGTGAGCAAACCGGCCATCCCTATATAGGATCCGAACCCGGGGCCTTGGTGTTATCAGCACCGCACTCTCCCGAGTGAGCCACGGGCTGGCCCAGCAATATAATTTTTTAAACATGTAGACTATTCCACTGCACAGATATTTCCTGTTAGACTCAGTCATTCTCTTATAAACATTCTGGTCACTCCACTTTTTCCCAGTTCTAAGCAATACCACAGTAATAAACATCTGTGTGATTTCAAATAGTTGTAGTTTTATAGTTCCTTGAGATAAAGTTTCAGGAGGAAGATTACTGGTTGAAAGGATACAAGTATTTTTAAAGGTCATATATCAATATCCAATTTGCTTTTCCCAAAAAGGTTGTATTTTACTGCATTTCCTTTTTGTCTTTTTTCGTGACCGGCAACGGATCACAACCCTCAGTGTCACGCCCGTACCGGACCGGGACCGGCAACGGGATCGCAACCCTCGGTGTTGCGCCCGCACCTCGCTCAGCCAGTGAGCGGCCGGTCTATATGTGGGATCCGAACCCTCGGCGGGAGTGCCGCCACGCTCCCAAGCGGCGCACGGTAGCAGTGCGCCACCGGGCCGGCCCATATTTTACTGCATTTCCAATGTTCATTTTAGAAGTTTCCATTACGGGTGATCTGGTCCCAGACGTGGATGATAGTTGCTCCAGGTGGCCAAGCACCTCACTGTTAGATGTCTGCAGGAGATGCTGGCTCCTAAAATGTGGCCCTTTCCCTCCGCCTCTGCTCCCAGACCATCAGCCGAGCCTTCATGAACGGGAGCTCAGTGGAGCACGTGATCGAGTTTGGCCTCGACTACCCCGAAGGCATGGCTGTCGACTGGATGGGCAAGAACCTCTACTGGGCCGACACTGGGACCAACAGGATTGAAGTGGCCCGGCTAGACGGGCAGTTCCGGCAGGTGCTCGTGTGGAGGGACTTGGACAACCCGCGGTCATTAGCCCTGGATCCCACCAAGGGGTAAGGACTGTTTCTGTCCATGGTGTGGGTCCCTGCCCCCTCCCTCCCTCTCTGCATCAGCCAGCACGGTGATGCTGCCTGGGCCATAGTGGGAGGCTGTCCTGGCACGCTGTGGTTAGAGTCATACTGACCGTCATCAGCCTGGAAGTTGGCCAGGGCTTGTGGGACCCTCGGAGGTCATCGAGTTCATTCACAGAGAAGGCTGGGGCTGGAGCAGGAGGGGTGCAAGTGGCTGGGTCAGGCCTGTGCTGACACTGACACCCACAGTTTCATCCCAGAGTCCAGGGAGTTTGCATGGGGTGGGTATCTGTGTCTCTGATTTTACTGATGCGGAAACTGAGGCTCAGAGAAACAAAGTGCCTTACATAGGGTCATGTAGCCAGTTAGAGCAGGGCTGGGCCAAGAAGTGCTGTCCCGGCTCCTGTCCAGGCCTCCTTTCCCTGCACTGGGTGCCCGATTCTGTGACCTGAGAGCCGGCTTTGAGGACCTCGGATTTCAGGCTGCTCAGACACTTCTTGCAGGCCAGCAATTAAGACCCACCTCACTAGGCACAAGCATGCTCTTATCTGCCAGGCAGCCTAGGGGTCCTGCCTTGGGCACTGGGGCCAGACAGGCCCAGGCCGGAGTCTCTCTCTGGACCTGAGTTTCCTTTTCTGTGAAGCTGGCACAATGCCCATCCCATAAAGCACCTGTGATGTGTATGGAGCAGCCCAAACCCTGCCTGTTGCATGCTCGATTAGGGAAGGAGGGGCTATTTCAGGATGGCAGCATAAAGAGAAAGAGGTCCAGGTTAGCAGAAGGGCAAGTGAAACTTACAAAATTCTGGAATGAGGACGAGTTTCCTTTTCCGGATCTGCTGAAGAAGAGGGAAGGAGGAGCCGCTGATGGAGATGGCGTAGAGCTGAGTTTGAAGCCTGATCCTGTGATGCCACCTTCTTTGTCTTGGGCTCTGTTTTCTGCCCTCTTTGAGTAAAGGGACTGTCCATCCCGACAGGCCTGTGTTCATCCTGGTTGACACCATCCCCCAGCAGCCCGTCAAGCTTAGGTAGCATTTGTCCTGAAGGAAGTGCCGCGGCTCGGATGTTCTATCATCTGGTTGTCTTGTCTGTGCACCTGTTTTTGTGTTTGTAAATGGGTATTTACTGCTGCGGGAATTCAGGGGGTAGCAATTGACACCATCCCCCAGCAGCCCGTCAAGCTTAGGTAGCATTTGTCCTGAAGGAAGTGCCGCAGCTCGGATGTTCTATCATCTGGTTGTCTTGTCTGTGCACCTGTTTTTGTGTTTGTAAATGGGTATTTACTGCTGTGGGAATTCAGGGGGTAGCTCCATCCCCCAGCAGCCCGTCAAGCTTAGGTAGCATTTGTCCTGAAGGAAGTGCCGCGGCTCGGATGTTCTATCATCTGGTTGTCTTGTCTGTGCACCTGTTTTTGTGTTTGTAAATGGGTATTTACTGCTGCGGGAATTCAGGGGGTAGCAAAGTGACAGCCCCTGGAGGGGTGTTTGGCTCATAACAGAAGCTCAGCAAGGGTCTTGCTCCTTCCCTGCCTCCTGGAGGGACGTCACTGATGCAGTGTTCTCCAGGAAGGGGAGGTCTGGGCCGAGGAGATGATGGCGGTCCATCTGCCCCACTGTGAGAGTGGATTGGACTGAGCCCTCCCTGCCCTCCTCCTGGTTGTCTTCCAGCTACATCTACTGGACTGAGTGGGGTGGCAAGCCCAGGATCGTGCGGGCCTTCATGGATGGGACCAACTGCATGACGCTGGTGGACAAGGTGGGCCGAGCCAATGACCTCACCATCGACTATGCAGACCAGCGTCTCTACTGGACTGACCTGGACACCAACATGATTGAGTCGTCCAACATGCTGGGTGAGGCTGGGCGGGGGCATTGAGGGCAGGCAGCAGGGCCTTGGCCATATCTCAGCCCCCACTGCCCTGTCTCTCGGCCTGTAGGAGGTGTTGGACATACCCGTGAGTTTGTCCCTGAGCACCCCCTGGTGATGTTGCTGTTGTTGTGTTGAGAGAGGCCCTAGTGACAGCTGTTTCCTGTTCACCTAGTGGGTGCTAGGTCCCACTAAGCCCTGTGCCAGGACTCTAATTTGACCCTACACCATGTGGTGGAGGAACTGAGGCCCAGAGAGGTCGTGTGACTCACTTGAGGTCACCAAGGTAGTGAGTCATAGAGCCCTACTGAGACCTCAGGGCCAGCGCTCAGTCTCTGCCCAGCCCTGAGCACGTCCTGTGTGCCAGGCATTGTGCTGGGATCAGTCACGGATGCCAGCACCCCTGGGTCAGCATTCTCATCTCCTTGTTACAGAGGACGAAAATGAGGCTCAGGGAAGTTTTTAAAAAACCTGTCCCAAGTTATCCAGAACCCAGAATGCAGGACTTCGTACTCTATTCTGCTGAAGGAGAGTGGTTACGTTAGCTGTCCTGGCTCATACACCAGCTGACAGGGACTGCTGTGCTCAACAAAAGACCCCCTACCCTCCCGCCCCCAGTTGGGAAAATGAAAGGTCAAAGCGGGCAGAAGCTCTGAGGGACTCCCGGGCAGCCCTCGGTTTCAGGGCAGACAAGGAAGGAGAGGGTGTGGCCCGTCGAGCTGCACGGGGGCAGTCACCCAGGCAGCCCCGGCTTTTGGTTCCTGGAAGAGAGACTTCTGGTGATCATGGGCTGGCCGATTGAAACCTGGGTCTCCCAGAGCCTCTGAGAGCTGTCCAGCACTGCGGAGCCCGCCAGTAGGGGCAGAGGGAATTTGGCTTCCTTCCTGATCACTGCTGCTGCCATTCATGGTGGGTGTGGTCGTGTCCATTCTACAAATGAGGAAACTGAGGTATGGGAGAGCTGAATGCCTTGTCTCAGGTACTACGTAGGCAGAGTTGGAACTAGAAACTCAGTGTCCTGGTTTCTGCTTGGGTTGGGCTACACCCGCCAACTCTGACTGCCTGGTTTGTGAGGCCAAGGGCACGGTTTGAATGCATCTTCCAGGCCACCACCCCAGCTCCCCAGTGCATCGCATGACTTTACTCAGACAAGAAACCAATCAGAGCACAGCTCTGCCTGCCTCAAATGATTAAGCTCATTAATCACCCCAGAGTAAGGAGAGACTCAGATGAAAACCAGTAAAAGCCCTGGAAACTTGCATGACCCTGCAAATTGAGGGTGGCCACGTGCACTGGGTCTGCTGTCACTCCATTGTGTTTTCTGTTTAATGCTCTGGACATTTACTGAGCACTCAGTTAATAACGTGAAAGGCCTGGGCTTGTTGCCGGGGGAGTGAAAGGTGAGTAATGATGTCTGACTTGGTAGGAGCCGGTGTGGAACGTGAACGTGTAGCCTCGCTGCCTGGGTTGTGATCCTGGCCCCGCCACTCAGTGACTGTGTAACTTTAGCCAAGTCACTTAACATTCTGTGCCTCATTTTAATAGTACCTCCTTCTCAGAATTGTAGTGGGAATTAATTGAGATAATGTGGACGAAATCACTTTTGACAGTGACTGGCACCCCAGTAAGTGCTCTCTGAGTGTCCTTGAGATTCATCCACATTGGTATGTCATTTCTATTATATGAGGATTCCACCATTTACTGTTGACGTACATTTGGGTTGTTTCCAGCTTGTGGCTATGACAAATACTCACTGCTGTGAACATTCTGTGTATGTGATTTCGGTGGGTATTGTGTGCGTTCTCTTGCCTGTACACCCGGGAGTAGAATTGCTGGGTAGCTGGATGTTCGGCTTTGATGGATTCTGCCGGTTTTCCAAAGTGGTTGAACACTTTAAGCCTTCGATGCAGTAGCCAGGCTGCAGGTGGAAGCAGTGTTCCTGATAGGGCGCTCTGTGCTTTGTGCCTGGCCCTGCCGATGCTGACAGCGTGCTTGTGTGTCTCCATGCAGGTCAGGAGCGGATTGTGATTGCTGATGACCTCCCGCACCCCTTTGGCCTGACACAGTACAGCGATTACATCTACTGGACGGACTGGAACCTGCACAGCATCGAGCGGGCCGACAAGATCAGCGGCCGGAACCGCACCCTCATCCAGGGCCATCTGGACTTTGTGATGGACATCCTGGTGTTCCACTCCTCCCGCCAGGATGGCCTCAACGACTGCATGCACAACAACGGGCAGTGCGGGCAGCTGTGCCTTGCCATCCCTGGCGGCCACCGCTGTAGCTGTGCCTCACACTATACCCTGGACCCCAGTAGCCGCAACTGTAGCCGTAAGTGCCTCGTTTCCTCTCGCACCTCACCCCCACATCAGATCAGCGTGGCTCTGTGTTATCAGTCTGTTTTGTGTTGCTATAACAGAATACCTGAGACTGGGTAATTTATAAAGAAAAGAGGTTTTTTTGACTTACGATTCTGGGACAGCTGCATCTGGTGCAGGCCTCAGGCTGCTTCTACTCATGTAGGAAAGCAGCAGGCAGCTGGCAGGTACAAGCAGATCATGTCGTGAGAGGAAGCAAGAGAGAGGGGAAGGTGCCAGGGTCCTATAAACAACCAGCTCTTGTGGGAACTAATAAAACAAGAACTCACTACCCCCACCCCACAGGGAGAGCATTAATCCATTCCTGAGGGATCTGACCCCATGACTCCAACAGCTCCCAACACTGCCACATTGGGGATCAGATTAACGTATGAGTTTTGCGGGGGACAACACATCCAAATTCTATCACTCTGGGAGCTAAGATAGAAGGAGCTTCTCATATGGATGTGACCTTGATGTACATGGATGGTTGGGCAGGTGGTGCACTGCACAAGCTGCATAGTGCTACCTGGAGGCCCAAACTGGGTGAAGGACCTGTTGCTTTATCAGGACACAAATAAATGGGCCAGCCCCTCAGCTGGCAGATTCCATAGGAGGATCTTTGGATGTGAAAACCAGTCACAGTGGGAGAGCACTCTCATATTGCCAGCAGCATTCTAAGTGCTTTCCATGGCAGTCATTCAGTCCTCAGGCCTGTCACAATCCCTGTTCACAGACAAGGAAGCTAAGGCACAGAGATGTGCAGCAACCCACCCAAGGCCCCACAGCTGGAAAGGTTTAAGCCAGGCTTGACTCAAGCAGACTGGCTTCAGAATCCCTGCTCTTGACCCTTGGCCAGGAGGTCTCAGGTCAGCTTGTGTAATCCTCACACTGACCCTCTGAATTAGGTGGGCCCTTTTGTCCTCATTTCAGTGATAAGAAAAGTGAGGTTCCGAGAGCCCAGGAGCTGCTTTCCCACAGCCCCTCACTGAGCACACGTGTGTCCTGCTGGCAGGCTTTTCTCCCACCTGGGACATCCGCAGGGCAACTCAGCCTCTATGCAGCACTTGACAGTTTATAAAGCTCTTTGTCCTCCGGGGCCTTGTCTGATCCTCATGCAGTCCTGGGCACGAGCGGGGGGCCTCACCTATCCTAGTTGTATTGATGAGGGACTTGAGGCTTTGAAAGGCAAGGGCTTGTTTCAGGCCCCAAGCTGGTGCATGATGAGTCTGGGGCCAGAGCCTGGGACACCCCGTGCCTGGGCTCCCTTTGTTCCTGTTGCCGCCCCATTTCTCTGGGACCATGACCTTGAAGGGTCAAGTGGAGGTTCAGGTAACCCATGACCAGGAGGGGATGCTGTTAATCTGGGTCCCCTCTCCTGTGGCTGGCAGACCTGGGGTGACACTCTGACGGTAGCTACAACTGGGGCCTCCCCGTGCTCTGAGAACCACGGTTTCTGAACCCAGGCAGCTTGGGTCTCTCTTCGGCCGTGAGGGCGGGGTCATCCTCTACTTCCCAGCTCCTTTGAAAACCGCAGAAAGCAGACCACAGGGAGGCTGAGCTTCTTACGGAGCCTCTGATAGTCGGCTCCCAGGCCCAGCCTGATTCCCAGCTCTGCTGTCAGCTTCATACGCTGCTCAGAGACACCCCCAAGGAGTTTCCCCTCCTGGTGTCATTGTTTATGCTGTTTTCAGTGTTCACTCGAGCACAGAGGCACATTACACAGTTATCTGAGCACCCGTGTGTTTGTGGGAGTGCACTTGATGTTTACCACCATTACCTTCCTTAGAAAGTATTGAAACAACGTGGATGCATATAACATAGAGAGAAATACTCCCCACAATCCATCCCCAAGAAAGAGTTTGCGTGCTTCGGTGTTTTTCCGTGTATGTCTAGCGGGTGTGGATGCAGCTGCATTTCTGGTTCCCCAGCCCACTGCCTCTCCAGCTTCGATGCTGACGCGCAGCCCTTCGTCTCTGCCTCTCTCTAGCCCCCACCACCTTCTTGCTGTTCAGCCAGAAATGTGCAATCAGCCGGATGATCCCCGACGACCAGCACAGCCCGGACCTCATCCTGCCGCTGCACGGGCTGAGGAACGTCAAGGCCATCTCCGAACCCTCGGCGGGAGCGCCGCCGCACTCCCAAGCGGTGCACTCTCCAGTGCGCCACCGGGCCGGCCCAAACCTTAATGTTTTAACCATTGTTAAGTGACAGTTCAGTGGCATTAGGTGCATTCTCATCGTTGTACGGCCACCACCCCCATCCATCTCCAGGAAGTTTCCATCTTCCCAAACTGAAACTCTGTCCCCATTAAACACTGACTCCCTACTCCCCTCCCCCAGCCCCGGGCACCCACCATTCTTTCTGTCTCTATGAATTTGATGACTCTAGGGACCTCATATAAGTAGAATCACACGGTGTTTGTCCTTTTGTGACTGGCTTGTTTCACATTGCATAGTGTCCTCAAGGTTCATCCATGTTGCAATGTGTGCCAGGATTTCCTTCCTTCAACACTGAGTAGTATTCCGTTGTGTGTATCTGCCACATTTTGTTATCCATTCATCCATGGATGGGCACTTGGGCTGTTTTCACCTCTCAGCTGGCATGAATAATGCTGCTACGCATGTTTCCACTTTGCTAAGGTTTTGTACCGAGAGGAGAAGGGGTATTACTCTGGTGTTGAGCAGGATTCTGGCAGGAAATTTTGCACTAGCATAAGAATCGTTGCTTACATTAAACTTGGAGCTCAGGGTTTATAAAACTGGCCAGCTGTGTTTGCCTTCTGGTTTATGTCTCCCTGGGGAGGGCTGTGGGTGTCACTTCACACCGTGCACATTTATCTCAGGTGGTCATTCTGATGCTTGGTGTCCTAGAGTTTGGTTTGACCTCCCGCTCCCACAACCCGCCCTCCATGGTGAGCCGATTCCAGCCGGAGCTGGTGGAATCTTGCTTCTCTTCTGGCCCATCGGCTGCACCAGGCTGAGGTCCACAGTCAGAGAACTCTGTGGCTTTTGGGAAGGAATGTACCCAGTTGGAGCTGACATGAGACTCCCTGGGGCCCACGACTCTGGGGATGTGGATGTTGTTAGCTGCGAAAACATGTGATCCTTTAAAGTGATGCCCTTGCACCTGTCCAGCAAGGTGGCGCAGAGCAGCTATGCGTGTGTGGGTGCGTAATAACTTCGTATAGCATACATTATACGAAGTTATACGATCAGTGACAGATTAGAAAAAAGATAGGAACGTGGCAAATACAGGAGCACCTTTTTGCACATGTTAAATGGTTAAGTGTACAAACCCTACAAAATGTGCATACGTAAATAGTACAGTAAATTATAGCGCTTTTCCTTGAAAAGACGTGAAGTTGGTTTGTGAAGGTGCGCGTTGGGAGAGTTGCAGCTTGTGAGTTTTTATGAAACGGTGGAAGGATTGTGTGAAATCAGGTGGAAAGTTCTAACCCTGGGTGCGGACAGGTGAGGCACATGGCGCCTGTCCAGGGAGGAGGAAGATGTTGGAGGTGTGTCATTAGTGTGTCCCTCCGTGGGTCAGTGCTGGGAGCGATTTTCTGCATTTGTGTAATGTTTCCCATGGATGAAATTTTGCATAAGCAGATGTGAAATCTGTGTTGTGCTCAACACCGTGTTGGAACCAATTTGCGTTTGCAAAATGAGCGTTGTAGCAGAAGCAACCGCTTTATAATGCTAGGTTTGTGTTCCTGTTCCAGGAAGGATGTTTTCACTGGCTTTGGGGCCTACCTGGCATTTCTGCCTACCTGTGAGGGGGCTAAGCGGGAGCGCCGCCGCACTCCCAAGCGGTGCACTCTCCAGTGCGCCACCGGGCCGGCCCAAACCTTAATGTTTTAACCATTGTTAAGTGACAGTTCAGTGGCATTAGGTGCATTCTCATCGTTGTACGGCCACCACCCCCATCCATCTCCAGGAAGTTTCCATCTTCCCAAACTGAAACTCTGTCCCCATTAAACACTGACTCCCTACTCCCCTCCCCCAGCCCCGGGCACCCACCATTCTTTCTGTCTCTATGAATTTGATGACTCTAGGGACCTCATATAAGTAGAATCACACGGTGTTTGTCCTTTTGTGACTGGCTTGTTTCACATTGCATAGTGTCCTCAAGGTTCATCCATGTTGCAATGTGTGCCAGGATTTCCTTCCTTCAACACTGAGTAGTATTCCGTTGTGTGTATCTGCCACATTTTGTTATCCATTCATCCATGGATGGGCACTTGGGCTGTTTTCACCTCTCAGCTGGCATGAATAATGCTGCTACGCATGTTTCCACTTTGCTAAGGTTTTGTACCGAGAGGAGAAGGGGTATTACTCTGGTGTTGAGCAGGATTCTGGCAGGAAATTTTGCACTAGCATAAGAATCGTTGCTTACATTAAACTTGGAGCTCAGGGTTTATAAAACTGGCCAGCTGTGTTTGCCTTCTGGTTTATGTCTCCCTGGGGAGGGCTGTGGGTGTCACTTCACACCGTGCACATTTATCTCAGGTGGTCATTCTGATGCTTGGTGTCCTAGAGTTTGGTTTGACCTCCCGCTCCCACAACCCGCCCTCCATGGTGAGCCGATTCCAGCCGGAGCTGGTGGAATCTTGCTTCTCTTCTGGCCCATCGGCTGCACCAGGCTGAGGTCCACAGTCAGAGAACTCTGTGGCTTTTGGGAAGGAATGTACCCAGTTGGAGCTGACATGAGACTCCCTGGGGCCCACGACTCTGGGGATGTGGATGTTGTTAGCTGCGAAAACATGTGATCCTTTAAAGTGATGCCCTTGCACCTGTCCAGCAAGGTGGCGCAGAGCAGCTATGCGTGTGTGGGTGGGGTGGTCGTGTCCTTCCCACTGGGTCCAAGAGGCTAGGCCTGGTGAAGGAGCTTCTTTTTGGCCACAAGCCCCTTCTGGCCTACCTGGAGACTTCTTGTTTTGCCAACTACTGACTGAGAGACGTTGGTAAAGTGCAGAACGACCTGTGATCAGAGTAGATGTCAGCCCACTCCCTTCCGATAGGGAGGAGCTTTTTATCCAAACTCTAGGTGGCAGCCTGTGCATTCCAAGTCTCCTTTGCATCAGGCCAGGTCATCCAAAAACCCAAACACAGTCATCTTTTGGGGTAACCCAGGGGGTCTAGGTCCACCAGGCATCAGGCTTCTGACATGGGGGAGACGAGGGTGGTTCTGGGCTCTCCCCTCTTGGATCAGTTTAGCAAAGTCCCTTTGCAGCGAGTCCCAGTCAGAGATTACCAAGGTCAGAATTGTCATTCCTGCGATGCAGTGGATGGCATGGGGTCAGGTAGAGCTCAGGAGATCCCAGAAAGTGTAGGGAGGGAGGGCTGGCGTGAGTCACCGAGAGATGTGGCTGGGCCTGCCCTCCCACGAGGGGCTTGGGTCATCCCAGCACCCTCCTCTGCCCCATACCCCTCTCCTGCTCTGCATCCCTCCCCTGTCCTGCATCCCTGTCCTCTTTCCCTCGGGATTTCCACACGTACTGTCCTGGCACTCTAAAAAAACAAACGAGATCTGAGGGTCTTAAGCCAAAAGCATGAGTCCCAGAACAGAAGAGGGAAGATGTCTTGAGAGGGGGCCTGGTGGTCCTGGGGACTGTCCAGCTGTCCGTTGGGCCTTCCTTGTGAGAAGGGACTGGATAAGAGGTCTGATGGCCGTAGTCTGGTGATGCAGTGCTGGGTCTCTTGGTGGATTTGCTAAACGACAGGAGCACTTCCGGAGCCCACTGTCCGGATCCGTCTTTGCACTCTCAGTGAGCATGCGGTTAGAGCTGTTTCGAGAAGAAAGGTCCCCAAACCACTGTTGGAATTTTGAGTTTCAGGCTGATCTCAGGAACCATGGCCTCTGCTGTCCCGAGACATCTCTAGCTGGCACTTGCAGAGTGTCTGATGGCACGAGTTTTGGTTTCTTACTGTCTTACAGCCCTTCGTTTTGACCTCTCCAAGCCAAAGCCAAAACCCAGACAGGCAGCCCCATGATCTCAGCATTGACATCTACAGCCGGACGCTGTTCTGGACATGCGAAGCCACCAACTCCATCAATGTCCACCGACTAAATGGGGATGCCATGGGGGTGGTGCTTCGTGGAGACCGGGACAAGCCAAGGGCCATCGTCGTCAACGCTGAGCGAGGGTAGGAGCCTGATGGGGCGGGCGGGTGCCATGGTGTCGGGGTGAGGGTGCTGCACCCTCTCAGGCATGCCAGGCCATTTGCTGGCCCCTGAGACCCTTGGGTGATGCCAGCCTGTCAGATCTCAGGGGCTGGGAGATATTTTCCATCAGTAGCTTTCCAGGATCTCAGTGGCCCGAGCAGAGAATGAAAACTCATTCAGGATCGCAACAGGGAGGCAGAAACGCGCAGGGCCAACCTCAGCAGGAAGCAGGTGCTAGAATGGAGATGGGGTGCTTTGGTGACAGACACAGGAAAGACTTTGAATAAGAAGACAAATGGGGGGCTGGCTGGATAGCTCAGTCGGCTAAAACACAGTGTTATAACAGCAAGGTCAAGAATTCAGATCCCCGTACTGGCCAGCCACCCCGCCCCCCAGAAAGAAGAAAACATGGGAAAGATGTGAGTTCTAATTTGTGGGTTTTGTGCAGTCCCTGTAAAACTTGAACCCTGTATAAACCCCCTTCCATGATGCTCCAGGTGGTGGATGGTTCCTTCTCCCACATGTTCCACCACGGGGAGCTCCCAGGAGCCTCTTCCTTCCCGGAAGGCCCCCGATGCACCCACTTATAGGTCCTGGGAGTTTGTGATTGGTGGGAGGGCAGCCAGAACATGTGGATAGCTTTAGAGGTTCCCAAAGGGAACAACCAGGGCAGAAGGGTGACCTAAGGCCGCATGACATGAAGCTCAGAGAGAAAACTGAGCACGAAAAGGTTTGGGGTCAGAAGCATGGTGGCCTCCTCCATGTACCTGCAGGACTGACATACAGGATGGGAATTAGACGTGTCTGGGTGCTGTGCTGTAGGGCCCGGGGTGGCTAGAACGAGCACAGGTCCTGGGTGGGGCAGGCAGACCGGAGTTCAAATCCTGACTCTGTCACTTACTGCCCGTGTGACCATGGGCAGGTGACCTAATCTCTCAGACTTGCTTCCTCGTCTGTAAAAGCGAGGACAGTGGCAGTGCCAGTCTCTACAGCACACGGAGGGCTCGGTGCATGGAGGCCTCTGTGTTTAAGGTGGCTGTTCAGGACCTGATGAGGAGGCAGAGGTTCCTCGGCAGCTGTGCAGGGGTGTGTATTAGTTTCCCATGGTAGCCGTAACAAATTACCACAAACCGGTGGCTCAGGACAACAGATGTTTATTTTCTTACACTTCCGGAGGCCAGAAGTCCAAAATCAAGGTGTCAGCAGGGCTACCCTTCCTCTGAAGGCTCTAGGGGAGGATCT
The DNA here is from genome assembly GCF_000696425.1 of Galeopterus variegatus. Lineage (NCBI taxonomy): Eukaryota > Metazoa > Chordata > Mammalia > Dermoptera > Cynocephalidae > Galeopterus > Galeopterus variegatus. The sequence goes on along the minus strand of NW_007726623.1, from coordinate 356,654 downwards.
TCCAGCCTCTGGTGGTCCCAGATGTTCTTTCACTTGTGGTCACATCACTCCAGCCTCTGCTTCTGACTGCACATTAGCTCCTCTGTGTCTCTGTGTGGACTCTTCTGTCTCTTTTAAGGACACTGTCATTGGTTTTAGGGCCCACCCTAACCCAGTATGGTCTTATCTTGATCTTTAATTTCGTCTGCAAAAACGCTGTTTCCAGATAACCTCACATTCTCAGGTGCTGGGGTGGACATGAATTCTGGGGGGACACTATTCAACCCAGTACAGGGTGTGACCTATCAGCCTCTGGGGCCACCCTGAGAGGCTGGGGCTGTCTGACCGATAACTGCTCCCAGCCCTGCCAGGTACCCTCAGGGCCAGGGGCTGGCCTGATGCTCATGTGAGCTTGTGCTGGTTGAGGAGATGCTGCCACGGCAGGCGCCCCCTGTACCTGTCCTTTACCTGCTGCCCCCCCCCCCCCC
>NW_007726623.1:354003-355943 GCF_000696425.1 Galeopterus variegatus | reverse complement strand
CCCCCCCCCCCCCGCCGCAGGTACCTGTATTTCACCAACATGCAGGACCGCGCTGCCAAGATCGAGCGTGCGGCTCTGGACGGCACCGAGCGCGAGGTCCTCTTTACCACGGGCCTCATCCGCCCTGTGGCCCTCGTGGTGGACAATGCACTGGGCAAGCTCTTCTGGGTGGATGCAGACTTGAAGCGCATTGAAAGCTGTGACCTGTCAGGTACCTGTCCCGGGATGCCCAGGCACTGGGCCCCTTGGCAGCCCATAGTCCTTGCTGCTACCAGCCTGGCACTGTACTGGGAGCTTTGTGTGTATCATTTGTAATCCTGACCCCGTGAGTTCCAGGATTTGGGGCACAAGTGGGTGCCACATGGCAGAGGTGTGATGAGGCTCAGGGAGGGTGAGCAAGCTGCTCAGGGTCCCATAGCAGGGGGATGGAGCAGCAGTCCACTTTGGCCTCTGCCCCCAGTGCCCATGCTAGCAGCTGCTCTGCTGTGGGCCTCCTTAGACCAGGAGGCCCCTGGGCTGGAGAGAAGCGAGAGTTGGTGCTCAGAGGAGGCTCACGTCCCTGTGGCTTTTCTTCTCTACGTTGGGGTGGGTGGGGGAGGGGAGGCACTGTGCTTGCAGGGGCCAGTGACCATGATTGAAGCCTGTGGCCCTGATCCTGAGGCCAGCCCAGGTGCGAGCAGTGCTGTTCCAGGGCTTGTCCCAGACCTGCCTGATTCCAGGGAATCTGCCCCGGCTCTCAGTCCTGGCCAGGGTGTAGAATCCCCAAGCTCCCTGGCGGCCCTCTCTTTACACATCCAATCTCCAAGCTGAGCATGGGTCATGCCCTTGAGGTCAGCTGCCACTCAGGGGCCTCGTACTGCTGCAGGGGCCAACCGCCTGACCCTGGAGGACGCTAACATCGTGCAGCCCATGGGCCTGACCGTGCTCGGCAAGCACCTCTACTGGATCGACCGCCAGCAGCAGATGATCGAGCGCGTGGAGAAGACCACTGGGGACAAGCGGACCCGGGTCCAGGGCCGTGTCGCCCACCTCACAGGCATCCATGCTGTGGAGGAAGTCAGCCTGGAGGAGTTCTGTATGTGGCAGCGGGCAGTGGCATGGGTGGGGAATCCCCGCGGGGAGAGTGGTCGTATGCTGGGAGCACAGTGTTACCTGAGCCAGTGCCCTTGCAGAGAGACAGGAGGCCAGTGTGAGAGCCCATCTGACCTCAACTGGGTGGTGGCTCGGCCAAATAACTTAATGTCTGCTGGGGTCCAACGCTGAAGTTTAGTGAAGTACAGATGTCCCAGCGCCTCTGTGGTCGCTTTATTTTGCTGCAGAACAAATGACCACAAATAGTTTTACAACAAGACCCACATGTTGTCTCAAGTTGTTTAGATCAGAAGCCAGGGTACAGCATGGCTCAGCTGGGTTCTCTGCTCAGGGTCTCACAGGTCCAAAGTCAAGGTGTCAGCCAGGCTGGGCCCTTAGCTGGAGGCTCTGGGGAGGAATCCATTTCTTTGCTTATTCGGGGTGTTGGTTGTAGGACTGGTAGGACTGAAGCCCTGTTTTCCTCTCGACTGTCTGCCGGGAACCACTGTTAGCTCCTGGAGGCCGCCCTCAGGTCCTTGCCCCACGGCCCACCCATCTCAGCTCCACTGGGGAGCCTCCTTGTGTCGGTCCCTCTCACGCTTTGAATCTCTGACTTTCTCTTCTCCTAATAGCCAGGGGACCCTCTGCTTTTAAAGGGCTCTGTGATTAAACTTGGCCCACCTTTAGATCAATCTCCCCTTAACTGAACTCAGTCAACTGATTAGTAACCTTCATCACATGTGCAAAACCCCTTCCTCCATGTAAAGTAACAAAACCACAGGCTGCTGGGGATGCAGGTGGAAGATCCCGGGCTGTGCCCGAGGGCCTGAGAGAGGGGCCTTCACAGCGGGGCTGTCATTTCTTCCCGC
>NW_007726623.1:346755-353740 GCF_000696425.1 Galeopterus variegatus | reverse complement strand
GTGTGTGTGCAGGTCCCCCCCCCACGCTGCTGTGTGTGTGTATGGGTGTGTGTGTGCAGGTCCCCCCCCCACGCTGCTGTGTGTGTGTATGGGTGTGTGTGTGCAGGTCCCCCCCCCACGCTGCTGTGTGTGTGTATGGGTGTGTGTGTGCAGGTCCCCCCCCCACGCTGCTGTGTGTGTGTATGGGTGTGTGTGTGCAGGTCCCCCCCCCACGCTGCTGTGTGTGTGTATGGGTGTGTGTGTGCAGGTCCCCCCCCCACGCTGCTGTGTGTGTGTATGGGTGTGTGTGTGCAGGTCCCCCCCCCACGCTGCTGTGTGTGTGTATGGGTGTGTGTGTGCAGGTCCCCCCCCCACGCTGCTGTGTGTGTGTATGGGTGTGTGTGTGCAGGTCCCCCCCCCACGCTGCTGTGTGTGTGTATGGGTGTGTGTGTGCAGGTCCCCCCCCCACGCTGCTGTGTGTGTGTATGGGTGGTGTGTGTGCAGGTCCCCCCCCACGCTGCTGTGTGTGTGTATGGGGGTGTGTGTGCAGGTCCCCCCCCCACGCTGCTGTGTGTGTGTATGGGGGTGTGTGTGCAGGTCCCCCCCCACGCTGCTGTGTGTGTGTATGGGGGTGTGTGTGCAGGTCTAAGCATCTACCCGTCTCTCTCTCTCATCAGGCTCCCTGCTTGGAGCTGGGCCATGAGCTCTAATGCAATGGACTGATCACTTCTGTGTTGACTGTGGGCAGCTGTCCTGCTGCTTCTCACCTGGGTCGGGGGGAGGTGAAGTCGCTGGGTAAAGAGCTTCTGGGCAGCTGAGACACAGTGGATATGGGTTAGAACATCTGCACTTTCCTGGCCCCTGGCGTCATCGTCAGTGAAGTCATGGATCGCTGGGTGTCGTGGGCCTTCAGAATCGCTAGCAAGTGCTCAGAATGGCGAATGTTGGGCCCAAGAATGTCCGGAGCTGCAGCCTGCTGGTGTTGACAGGTGCACTGACCGGCAGCTCCTTGGAACTGAGTGGACAGGAGACCCAGGAAACGTTTAGTGGGCAGGGGCCAGGTTGGAAACTGGGATGTCCCTGTGGGTGCCTGTGTGAGAGGTCTGGAGTGACACGAAGAGTCTCGTTGTTTGGGGTAAGGGCAGGAAATACTTAGATAAGCTCTCATGTTTACACGGGACGTGGGCCACTCAGCCTGCCTCCCCAGGAGACCCCACAGCTAAACTCTAAGCCACCGCAGGCCACAGGCCAAATCCAGACCATCGCCTGGTTTTACAAATTAAGTTTCATTGTCACACAGCCACACCTGTTCATTTATGTACCATCTATGGCTGCCTTTGTGCTGCAACTGGCAGGTTGTGTGATTGTGAGAGATGGGCGTCCCGCAAAGTGAAAATTGTTCACTTTCTGTTCCTTTATAGAAAAAGTTTGTGACCCCTGCTCTAAACTATGACTTCTGTCATCCTTAAAAACACATCCTCAGGTTGAGGGACCCTGGGAGTGGAGTGCTTTCTGTCGTTTCCTCTTACCTGGGAGTAGTCAGCCCACCCTCCCAGCCCCGCCGCTCCCTCCTGTCGTTCAGATGTGGGACGCATTCACTTGATTGATTCGGAGAGTGTGAGTTCCCAGAGACTTGGTGCCTTTGCTGTTTTAACTCTCACTGCTGTAACAAATGGCCATAAGTGGGGTGGTTTAAACAGCAGAAATTGATTCTCTAGCAGTCTGAGAGACCACAAGTCTGAGATCAAGGTGTTGGCAGGGCCATGTTTCCTCTGGAGGCTCTAGGAGAGGATCTGATCCTTGTCCCTTCTTGTACTGGTGGCTCATGGTATTCCGTGACTTGTGGCTGCATCACTCCAACCTCTGCCTCTGTTTTCGTGTGGCTCTCTCCCCTGCCTGTGTTGTCATCTCTTCTGTCATCTCTTGTAAGGACCCTTGTCCTTGGACTTAGGGTCCACCCACATAATCCAGGATGACCCCTTCTCGAGATCATTACATTTGCAAAGACCCTTTTTCCAAATAAGATCACACCCACAGATCCCAGGGGTTAGGAAGTGGACATATCTTTGGGGAGGGGGCGCCATCTAACCTACTACACCGTTAGAGGGAAAGATAGGCAGGTGGCATAGCGTGATGGAGGTGAGCATGGTGGGGGACTGTGCAGGCAGACTGGCTGTGACTTTGGGCAAGTTCTTTTTTTTTTTTTCCCTAAAAGATGACCGGTAAGGGGATCTCAACCCTTGACTTGGTGTTGTCAGCACCAGGCTCTCGGAAGTGAGCAACCGGCCATCCCTATATGGGATCCGAACCCATGGCCTTGGTGTTATCAGCACCGCACTCTCCCGAGTGAGCCACGGGCTGGCCTTGACTTTGGGCAAGTTCTTTTTTTTTTTTTCCCTAAAAGATGACCGGTAAGGGGATCTCAACCCTTGACTTGGGGTTGTCAGCACCAGGCTCTCGGAAGTGAGCAACCGGCCATCCCTATATGGGATCCGAACCCATGGCCTTGGTGTTATCAGCACCGCACTCTCCCGAGTGAGCCACGGGCTGGCCTTGACTTTGGGCAAGTTCTGTCACTGCTTCCAGCCTCCGTGTTGATGTCAGTTTCCACATCAGTAGAAGGACTCTGTGGGCTGCTGAGAGGGTTAAGTGGTTGGACCTCCTGTAGGGGCCTGGCCTACAGGAGTGCCAGTTCTTGTGAGTTCTCACCTGGCTCTCATGCTCTCCACCCTCCAGGCCACAGTCCTGAGGTGGGAGGCAGAGCCTGATTCCCCCTCTTGCTTTATCTCTGCAGCAGCCCACCCATGTGCCCGGGACAATGGCGGCTGCTCCCACATCTGCATTGCCAAGGGCGACGGGACGCCACGGTGCTCCTGCCCTGTCCACCTTGTGCTCCTGCAGAACCTGCTGACCTGTGGCGGTAGGTGTGACCTCTGTGCTTTCTGTTGGGATGATGGACAGGGACCTGATTCTTTGCCTGCCAGGTCTCAACTTGACATCCTTTTAAAATCACAGTCCCTGTGGCATGCAATCTCCAAAGCAGATCGTCTCTTCCTTTGCTTTCTTTTCTAATATATGCATTTAGTGCTGTGAATTTTCCTCTAAGCACTGATTTTTCTGCATCCCACACATTTTGATAAGTTGTATTTTCATTGTCAGGTAGTTTAAATGTCTTTTGGGCTGGCTAGTTAGCTCAGTAGGTTAGAGCATGGTGGTGATAACACCAAGGTCCAGGGTTCAATCTCCATACTGGCCAGCCACCCCCCAAAAAATGTTTTTTAATTTCTTCTGAGATGACTTCTTTGGCCCATATGTTAATTATAAGTACATTATTTAATCTCCAAATAGTTAGGAATGTTCCAGCTATCTCTCTGTTACTGATTTCTCTTTTAATTCCACTGTGGTCCAAGTGCTTACTTTATATGATTTCTCTTCTTTTAAATTTGTTCAGGTGTGTTTTATGGCCCAGCGTGTGGTCTGTCTTGGTGAATGTTCCATGTACACTGAGGAGAATGTAGACTCTGCTGTTGTTGGTGGAGTGTTCTAGAAACATCCTTGAGATCCAGTAGATATAGTACTGATCAAGTCATCTGTATTCATCCTGACCACCTCCTCAAGCTGTCAGTTATTGATGGGGGTGTTGAAGTCTCCAACTCTAGTAGTGGATTTGTCTGTTTCTCCTGGTAGTTCTTGCTCACTCTTTCAGCCCTGATCCTCTTCTGCCCCTAGGACTGCATGGTGGTGGTGGGGTGGTAGCGAAGAACATGGGCTTTGGAGTCAAATAGACCTGGGTTCAAACCCCAGCTCTACCACTTTCCAGGTGAGCAACCTCAGGCTGGGCAATTGCCTGCTCTGAGCCTCCACTTCATCCTCTGTGAAATTGAGAGGCTTCCCTGGTGGGTTGTTGTGGGCATTAAGTAACAGAGTGCTCTGTATAGTCCCTGACACATGTCATACAGGAATGCCAGCTGCTATGTTATGGGGGTGGAGGTAGTAATAAAAGTAACAATCTGTTGTTACCATGATGAAGCCCAACCCCCAGGGCTTCCTGTCTCCCAGGTGGCTTTGGATCCTGTCGTGTTTGTGCTCTGCTCCCATTTTTCTTCCGTGAGCTCCTGGGGACCCACGCTTCATCCCCATCCCTGCCCCCATCCTACACTTAGCAGATGCACAGTACACGTGGGCTCAGCATGTGGACGCCTGTGCTTATCAGCAGTTCATCTTGCCTCACACCTCCAACCCTAGAAAGTTTGTCAAGAGCAGAGGGGACATTTGTGGGTGTCTCCTGATGGGAGCTACCTTGACCTTTCTGAGCTTCCTGGTGACTTTTCTCTGGATTTTCAGCCCAAGTGTGTCTGTCTGTGCAGCTCCTACAGATGCCTGGGCTGTGATGGCCAGGAGGGGGCCGTGGAGAGCGCTTCACAGACCCCAGCCCTGGGCCTCCGTGCAGGAGGACATGCCCCTCTGTCCACCTCTCCCTGGGCTCTGGGCCTCCAGGCTTGAGGATGCGAGGTCCCTTCCTCACAGTCGTAGAGATGTGTATTTACTGTGTAGATGCTCTCCAGTCTTCTGTGGCCTCTTTCTGGCAGGATCACAGAAGGGTAAAGGCATGCTGAGGTTCTCAGAGTGGACCCTGTGAAATGGCAGGAGCCAGATGCAGCAGCTGCGCTGCTCCAGTATTGTGGCAGCACCACCACTACCATGTTGTCTGAGCCCTTCCCTGAGCCAGACATGCCCTGGTTCTTACCCTGTTGTCTCCACTACCCCTGCAACATAGATGACTGCTTCTGTTTGAGATGAGAATAGAGACTTTGAGAAGTCTAGGGATTCCTCAGTTTTCACGGCTGCTGAGGGAAGCCTGGGTTCCATCCCAGGTCTGTCCAACTCCTGTCTTGTCCCACATTCACCCTTAAGTCAAGATGACCCTCTTCTTCCGGGCTGAGGTCAGTGGGAACAGCAGTGGTGGGCACAGGGCCTCTGGGCTCGAGCTCGGGTGTGGGCTGTGGGCTGTGGGCTATGGGCCGTGACCACATGTATCTTCCTGTGGCCAGGCCAGGCGCATGCTCTTTGTGCTTGGCTCAGCTTGCAGACGTCTTCATTGGCTCTTTTCGCACCCCATGGGTATATCAGTCTGTTTTGTTGCCTATAACAAAGTACTATGGAACTGGGTGATTTATAAAGAAAATGAAATCTATTACTTCCAGTTTCAGAGGCTGGGAAGTCCAAAGTCCGGGGAACACATTTGGTGAAGGCCTTGGTGGTGGTGACAGTGATAGCAGGGTATCACATTGCGAAAATGATGGAGCAGAGAGAAAGACAGACTGTCCTCTCTCTTTTCTTTTAAAGCTCTCAGAACCACACCCCTGACCACCATTTTTAATCCATTCACTACTGCAGGGTCCTATAATCCAATCACCTCTCCAAGGCTCCACCTTTCAGATACCATGATAGGATTTCTCATCCTCTTAACAGTCACAGTGGGGGCTAAGTTTCTAATACATAAAACTTGGGGGACACAGTTCAGGCTTCAGTGAGTTTTGGGGGACATAATTCAATCCAATACATTGGGCATTGAGCTTCTCTTTGTTGGGCTCCTAGGCTTCTCTTTGTTTCCCAGGAGCTCTTGTCTTTGCTCAGGTCCCCCACCCCATGGCACAGTCCCTGTTCACTCAGGGCAATCCAGCAGTTATGGGGGGGAGGCAATGGCTTCCACATGTCTCAAGGCTTACACACGGTATTGCAGCTTCACCTACGTCCTTTCTGCCATGAACAGATTTCAGGCATGCCGAGGGCTGTTGTTCAATGTTAAACTGAGGCTTGGGCCGATTTCCCAGCATTCCCCTCTTCAATGGCAGCTTCATTTAGTTTTCTGTGATTTTCCGCACAAAGGAGGGGAGTCCAGGGAACTAAGGGCAAGCTGAGGGGTTCCTCTGGCTTCTCTGCGAGAGTGCTCTCCCGTCCTTAGCCCCAGGACGCTGCCACTCACTGAGTGCTATGGCCTGCCCACAGTTGACCTGTGCTGAGGACATTGAGCGTTGAGGGGCAAGCGACCATGTAGGAATGACCCTTTGCCCTTCCAGCCCACCACTTTCCTGTGACCCTGCACCAGGGAGCCTTCCCCCCCCCCATCACCCATGCTGCTCTCCCTGTGGGTACCTTGGGTCCTCCTGCCTTTCCACAGTCCACTCAGCAAGGTGCCCAGGACATGGTGCCCGGGGGCCATGTCCCCAACCCCACAATTCTAGCAGCCCCCAGCCCCTAACAGGCACGCATAGTGACCACCTGCTTTTCTCTGACTCCCGGGGTGCAGTGGATGCTAAGGCTTGTTCAGGCTGACACACACAGATGTATGCTGGAACATGCTGGATCAACAGCCCGGCCTGGCCCCCGTGCCCCTCTGGGTGCATGTGGGGAGACCAGGCCCAGAGGAAAGAGGACTGGCCCAGCTTCTCAGCAGTCAGGGCATTTTCTGCTGTGTTTGATATAGTGTCTGCTGCTTGACGCTCAGGTTCCCAGTCAGCCCCTCTCCCTCCACAGTAAACAAAGAAAAGAAAGCGCCTGTCATCTTGGAGCAAACGTTTACTTCCTGCCTTCACTCTACCGGGGGCTGGAGGTGGGACACGAGCAGGAGAGACAGCGGTGGGGACTCGTAGTCCGGGCTAAATCGAGCGCGTCTTCTGCGTTGGGGCCCAGTTTTCTCCAGGCAGGCCGTGTGCGATGATGGTGTTTTCTGTCCCTCCCCCAGAGCCTCCCACCTGCTCCCCCGACCAGTTTGCATGTGCCACGGGGGAGATCGACTGCATCCCAGGGGCCTGGCGCTGTGACGGCTTCCCCGAGTGCGACGACCAGAGCGACGAGGAGGGCTGCCCGGTGTGCTCGGCCGCCCAGTTCCCCTGCGCGCGGGGCCAGTGCGTGGACCTGCGTCTGCGGTGCGACGGCGAGGCTGACTGCCAGGACCGCTCGGACGAGGCGGACTGCGACGGTGAGGCCCCGCCCCCGCCCCCAG
>NW_007726623.1:326546-346125 GCF_000696425.1 Galeopterus variegatus | reverse complement strand
CGCCAGGACACGCCCCCACCCCAACCGGTCCCGCCCCCAGAGCAGCCGCCCCGCAAGGACACGCCCCCACCCAGCCGGCCCCGCCCCTCGGAGCAGCCGCCCTACCACCAGGGTCACATGCTCTGCCCTCCCTTTTCGATAATGGGCTCGGGGCTCAGTCTGACCTCCCCTCAGCAGGGGCTCTGTAAAACCTTTGCTTCGAGGGAAATCGCCAGCTCCTCTCCAGCTTGGGAAGAAGGAAAGAAGTTAGTTTTAGGCACAACAAGGAAAACCCTGCAGACCTTGTCCCTGTCCTGTCGCACTGGGTGGTTTGGCTTCAAGGCAGACTGTGAGACTCTGTCTCCCCTCACCGCATTAGGTGAAGAGTTTTACAGAAACCCGGGGCAAATCCATTAGTTAGCTGGAGATTTACATGGCTCACACCCCGGTAAATGCCCATCCCAAAAGGCAGTGCATGTTTCACAGAGCAGCATGTGGGACAACGCTTACCCCAGGTGGATTCTAGCAACCCATTGCACCGGGAGTCACGCGGAGATTTGCTAGTTATTCTGGGCCCACTCTGACCAGCAGGGTCTTCCTTTAGATCTTGACAGCGAAGCATCTCTGTCCTGTGTCCCCTCTGAGTTTTCCTTTTATAAACAACCTTCTTGATTGGTTGCCTGCCACATACTGTCAGCACTATGGTCCCACGTTTGCTATGGAGCTGTTGGTGTGGTCACTCTTGCTGTCTTCCCCAGTGCCACCGGGTCCTGTTCTTGGATAACTCAGGTACTGTCTGGTCAGTGTCATCTGTCCTCGTTGATGGTGAGCAGGCACGTAGAGATGAGGCCTGGGAGTAATTGCCCCAGATGCTTCTATAAAGCCACAGTTGTTAAGTCTTTCTAGCCTTTGAGAGTTTGATGGAGTCTGTAGACCATGGGTTGGCAAACTATGGCCCTCAGGTCATATCCAGCCCACTGCCTAGTTTTGTAAATAAAGCTTTATTGGCAAACAGCCATGCCCGTTCTTGCATTTTTATATTGTCTGTGGCTGTTTTCTTGCTAAAACAGCAAAGTTCAGCAGTTATAGACTATGGACCTCAAAGCCCAAATATTCACTGTCTGGCCCTCTACAGAGTAAGTTTTCCACAGTGTTTGGCCATGATTTCAGAGGATCACAGGAACCATCCCCTCCCTCATTCCACTCTAGATGCTTCTGCTGGTGTGAAACTCAGCACTGACAGCAGACCCTAGTGCAGGCTCTGGCTCCACGCTCTGTTTCTGAAGGTTCCTCCCCTGCTCAGTTTCCAGAAAATCACCCTGCCCGTCACAAGGACAGGGTCCCTTTGTCTCCGGTGTCAGGGCAGAGCAGGCGGGGAGCTTAGACACCACGTTTGCTGGGGCGGGCGATGGGCGGGTGATGGCCGAGCCCCTGGCAGCTGCCTTTCTCTAGGAGCTGTGGCTCCCGGCAGGTCACCTTTTGGAGGCAGTAAAGGCAACAGTGGTCAGTGCCTGTCCTTGCTCTTTCTCCTTCTCCTTAGCCACGGGTTGCTGTGCTCCCTGCATGGGCTGCCTTTTCCTTTCCCACTCTCGGATCTCTACTGGGACACCACTGCCCCTGCAGCCCCCATGTGACGAAGGCGGGGCTACTCCTGGTTGTTCCTTACCTCCCCTGTCACTTGGGGGAGCCTTGGGGCAGGGTCTCTGTTAGTCCTTGTGCCGTATGGGCCTCACCTGTGGTAGATGCCTGACACATACCTGCTGGGGGGCAGGAGGTGTCATTCCCTATACCTGCATTGCACAGGCTTTGGATGGGGTCACCGAGGGAGGGTAGAGATGGATTTGCTGTGACCACTCCTGACCTGGTCCTAGAAAGGGGGGTCCCATGTGTCCGCTCTGCATTTGGAACCCAGACCTTCATATTTGGGCCTCAGGTGGCTGGGCTGGGGGCACAGTCGCCCTCTGGCCTCTCTTAGCATGCACCCCTCATTGCAGCTCTCTGCCTGCCCAACCAATTCCGGTGTGCCAGTGGCCAGTGCGTCCTCATCAAGCAGCAGTGCGACTCCTTCCCTGACTGCATAGATGGCTCCGACGAGCTCATGTGTGGTGAGATGGCTTCTGTCCAGGAGCGCAGGGCCTGGAGGGAGGAAATGCACATTCTGAGTGGGGCTGGGCTTGTGCAGGGACTGAGGTGGCTGGGAGGAGGCAGTGGCCAGGAGGGGAGCCTGCAAACTGTGGTGGGGATGCAGGGCTTGCAGGGACAGAGGTGCAGAGGCTGTGCCGAGTGCTGAGCATCACGCTTCAGGTTTCCGTGAGGACCTCACTCAGCAGCATGTACCATGCACCACCAAGGTTACTCCTGAAGGTGGGGTGGGTTACTCCTGGTAGCCTGCTGTGCAGCTGAGAACAAGTGATGTGTGCGCATGCATACATGCTTGTGCACACACACACACACACACACACACACATCCTATATGCCCTTCAGGTGACATGGCTTGTATGGTCAGGGATACGGGGACTAGAGGATGGGTGGCCGGGGCAGTCAGAGAAGGTCTCCTGGAGGCTGTGGCTTTTGAAAGGCTGATTCAAACAGGAGGGAGCTGGAATTACAGAAAGTAGGAATGTCTTGATGTGCCAGAGGACATGGCCACTGTGCTTACTGCAAAGGGACCTGGGCTGAGAGCTCTTACTGCAGGAGAGAGAGAAGTCTGAGGGGAACAAGGTTTCCCCAAGGGACCCACTGAGCTCTTTTGCACCTTCACACCAGCCCAGGTCAGGCACCTTGGGCACCTTCTCAGGACAGTGGCCTGGGGACAGATGGCCCCAGTGGGAGCCTCCAGAGCCCCCCACTCCTCTGCAGGGCAGGTTTCCAGGCCAGTGGGGTCTGTGCTTGTGGGCTCCAGCGTGTGGGGGGTGATGTTTATCCACGGCCAGGCCTTGGCACCATGGCCAGCAGTTTTCCTCCCATTCCTCTGGGTTTTTGGTTGGTGGGAGGGGACTTGGTTGACTGCTCTCAGGGTCGTTGGGCCAACCTGAGGGGAAAGTGAATGTGCTTGTGTCAAAGTTGAGTCTGGAGTCTGGACTTGCCCTCCATGCTCTGGGTGGCCTTGATAGTGGAACACCTGTGGCGTGGTGGGCAGCTCCTCACACCTGGCTCCAGTGCCTCCTGGCTGAGCTCTTTTACATGCATGACACACAGAGTAATACGGGAGCACTCACTTCCAGCCACCACCAAGAGCACTGGGACAGAGGGGGTGTGTATATGAGGCTGCTTTGGCCGAGATGCGCTGAGGGGCTATGGGATGTAGGACAGGGGTCAGTCAGGCCGAGGAGGAGCAGGTGGGCGCTCCAAGCCAGCTGAGCTTCCCAGGCCCGACACTCCAGCCTCCTCTTCCTCCTCTCCATCAGTGGGTCGGGGGCCCGGGCAGAACCAGCCCCTCCATGGCACACGGTGTCTGCCCATCCCCTCCCCCCCACAGGAAGGCCCATGCCTTTGGGGTTATAACGTTGAACATCTTTTCCTGTCTGTCCTTTGGCAGAAATCACCAAGCCGCCCTCTGATGACACTCCAGCTCACAGCAGCGCCATTGGGCCTGTCATCGGCATCATCCTCTCACTCTTTGTCATGGGCGGGGTCTATTTTGTTTGCCAGCGTGTGGTGTGCCAGCGCTACGCAGGGGCCAATGGGCCCTTCCCGCATGAGTACGTCAGTGGGACCCCCCACGTGCCCCTCAATTTTATAGCCCCAGGTGGCTCACAGCATGGTCCCTTCACAGGTAAGGAGCCCGAGACATACAGGGTCCCTGGCGGAAGTGGGGACAGGGTGGTCTGGGCAGGATGTGGGGGAAGTGGGTCAGGGGTGTGGGTGCCAGTCCCCGTTCATGCACATGGCAGACATTGCTAATCAATCATGGCAGTCAGGCTCTCCTGCTGAGCCTATGACTGGCATCAGAATCCTTCAACACAAAGGCCTGCATGGCTGCAACTGCCCTTTGGCATTGGAGGTGTAGGTGAAACTCCCTGGACTTGACCATCAGAATTCTTGTGGGATGTGTGCTGAGTCGTCCTCATATTCTCATGTCTCTCAGAATAGGATGGGGGTGGGTGTAGCTGGGCTCTTTTTAGAGCCAAAAGAGTCATTCTGTACAATAAGCAGCTTTGTCCTGCGTGCAGCTTGGACCTGTGGCTGAGCACGATTACAATTTCTATGTGGCATGGCCACCAGGAACACAGGTTGTGCTTGTGGGTGCTGGAACCCCACTCCAAGGCTGCACCATGTGTGTTCATATCACATCAGTGGTCATGGTGTGTCCAAGAAGGTGGGGTCAGTGGTGTTGAGCTCTGTGGGGGTCGCCATGGTGTCTGAAGGTGTCCCTATAGCTCCAGGGCCACCTTGGGCTCTGTCCCTGCCTGGTCAGTCCTGGATACCCTCTCTCCTGTCCTGTCCCACCCCCACTCCATGCCAGCCAGCCTTATTGGGACCCCGCCATCTGGGTGCAGATGTGACCTGATTCTCCCTGGGGCAGTGGGGTCTTCAGGGGTTTCTCAAGAGTTCCTGGAAGCCCGTGGTGGTAGCTTCATCACCTCCACAGCAACCCCCAGAGAAGAGGGCCCTCTCTGTGCCGGGTTAGCTCTGAGATGAGCCCCTACTGAATACCCCTCCCTGGCCAGTGTGACCCTTGTTTTACAGATGAGCCTCAGAGAGCCCACACTGCTAGCACTGGTGGTGGCCAGAGAGCCCAGTGGGAGGCTGGGACAGGACTCAGGACTTACCCACCTGAATCTGGACCTCATGGGCAGTGGGGGCCGAGGAGGGTGCGTTGTATCCGTGGGCGGCCCCCTGGAGCAGCTCAGCGCCCTGACCCGCCTGTCCTCTCTCCCGGGCAGGCATCTCATGCGGCAAGTCCATGATGAGCTCCGTAAGCCTGATGGGGGGCCGGGGCGCGGTGCCCCTCTATGACCGCAACCACGTCACTGGGGCCTCCTCCAGCAGCTCATCCAGCACGAAGGCCACACTGTACCCACCGGTGAGTGGAGGCAGGAGGGACCTGGGAAGGCTGGGGTGTGGCTGGCCGGTTCTGCCTCTTGGTGCCTGCCAGGGAGACTTCTGGGACTGTGGGATTTCTAGAATTAGTAACTGCTCCGCTGCCTTAGAATGGTGGGTGTGAGCTTTCCTCCCTCTCTGAACCTTTTCATTTTTTTCTTTGACGACATTGTTTTTCTGTTTAGAAAAGGATAATCCTTGTTTGTCATGAATAATCTGGAAAACCACATCAAAATATAAGGAGCTGAAATCTCACGCATAATCATGCCTCCTAGGATTACTGTTGGGGCCATTTCCATGGCCTGGTGGCAGTCTTTGTTCTGTGTGGCCCACCCTGTCGATGGCTGCCTGTGCTGGGCCTGTCTGGCCTGCGTGAATTTCCCCCAGCATCCCTGCCAGGAACACCCTATTTTTCCCACCCCAGACCTTGCTGATTCCCGAAAAATATCTGGATTGTTCTCCAAAGGATGGACAAACGGGGTGATTTTTGTGGCTAAAATACTCTCTGGAGTGCGAATGGGGTGAGAGAGTGGCTCCAGCCAGGCCAAGCCCCAAGGCCTGCCGGGTCCCTGCGAGGGGCCCCCTCCCGAGGCCGGCTGGGGAGAGCCCTGCTTCTGAGAGCAGGGATGTGAGTTGTGTATATGTAAACGTTGGGGTCTGACTTAACACGCCTTGTATGTTCTTTCCTTCTTCCAAAGCCCAATTTCCTGCAGCTGTGTGCTCTTCTAAGATGAGGACGGCCCCTCGAGCTGTTTCCGGGTCTCCCCAGTGAGCCCCACCTTGCCAGGGCTGGCCGTTCCCGCCCTTCTGGGTGTCCCTCACATCTGGGGCCTTGTCTTCTTATTGCACCTGCCCTGGCTGGCCCTGGGAGGGAGGCGGCAGAAGAGGGTGTTATCTCTGGGTTGCAGCACAGGAACTGACTCTTCTGGAGGCTCCAGGGCCTGATGGTGTTTAGGAGCCATGGGAGTGAGGGCCCCGGAGCCTGGAGTTTAGAATACTCCCCACCGTTGTTCTCTACTCTCGGAGGCCCCCCGTGAGCAGCTGGCAGCACGGGACCCCGTGTAGGGCCTGGCTTTCTCCAGGGGCAGCTCGCTTCCCCTGCAGTGCTACATAGGAGGCTCAGGAAACTGGCTTCATTTTCCTCAGGCTCTGTTGGGAGCAGAGGGATCTTATTAGGCAGCGAGAGATGACACTGAGCAGCCAGCTGGGTTTAAAAATACTTGGTTGTTTAACCATAGTCACCCCACTTAGCTTGTACAATTCAGTGGGTTTTAGCGTATCCACAGATAAGTGCAGCCATCGCCATGATTAATTTTAGAACATTTTCATCACCCTTAAAGTCTGTATGGAACCAGCTGTTTTTAAATTGACGAAATTATTTTGCATCAGTCATACGTGTTCATGATACAAAATTCAAAAGGCACAGCCGAATACACAGTCAGAAGAGGCCCCCTGAAGGCACGTCCTGTGGCAGGTTTTTTTTGTGTCCTCCCCGGGGCGATCTGTACTTATGTAAGTAGACACGTGTATGGGCTTTGTTTTCCCAGCAAAGATTTATGCACAGTTGTAAGAAATTATCCAGGGAGATCCACCCACCCTCCTCCCGGTCTCCCCCAGTGGTGACATCTTGCCTGACCGCAGTAGAATATCACAGTCAGATGTGAACCTTTGACCCTGTTCAGATTTTACCAGTTTTACACACATACCTTTGAAAACCCAGATGATAGCACCTGAAGAGTTGGCGGTGAGCCTGGCCTTTATTAACGACATGTCAAAGCTGGCGTTGCAGAGCGCTCCCTGGGCTCCCGGCTGTCGTGCATGCCCGACCTAGAGCCCCACATTGACCTGTCGCCAGGAGGCGGCGTCTTCCTTACTCACGCTTTGCAAAGTGGCGGTCAAGGAGCTGAATAGTGACCCCAGTCTGAGTCATCCTACCCACGGACAGTTGAGCCGGGCTGTCCAACTCTCCACCATGCCGTCGTCGTCTTCTGTCACAGAGCTGTCACGTCCTCAGTGGCTGAACAGTGCCCTGTTAAACGGTATAGCCAGGGCCACACTGGCAGGTGTCAGAGTCCCTTCCGCCAGGGCTGACCCTCTGTTGACTGCTCTTGCCAAGTGTCCTTCCACTGGGGACAGTCTGTCTTCTTGCCAGCAGAGGGCCCCCCTGGCAAGGCTGTCCCTGTCAAACTTTCTCTCCAGCAGTCTCATGTAGGGTAAAAATGATGTCACGTTGAAATCTCACTTTTTATTTTACTATGAAGGATGCGGGCATCTTTGTGTGTGTTTACGAACCTCTGTAGTTTTATTTTCTTGGAAGGGTCTGTTCTTCTCCTTTTATACTGACTTGTTGATACTCTTCTTATTCATTTGTAAGATCCCTTCCAAAACTTCAGACAAAGGTGCATGTTATCTTTTAATTCTGTTTTTCCATGAACTCTTTGAAGTATCCTCGTATGAAGGAAATCAGCCCATTGCCTGGGAAATGTGTTGAAAATATTTGTTTCCCAGTTTTTTGCCTTTTGATTTGGGTTATGGTGTGTTTTGCCATTTACACAATGAAATTATCAATCTTTTCTTTTTTTTTTGGTGTCTGGCCAGTGTGGGGATCCGATCCCTTGATCTTTTATGTTGTCTGATATTTGTTTTGGTTATGTTCAGAAAGGCCTTCCCTACTCTGATCATTAACAAGTTTCTCTCCATGTTCTCAATGTCCTCACGCTGGGTTCTATTTAGATGTGATTAGATGTACAGATGAGGCAGGCGTCCAACTTCTTCCTCTACTGATGGACACAAGGTAACTCGTGTTCGTCGGGATCCTATCAGGACAGAGAAACAAGACGTGTTAATCGGGATAGAGAAAGTTCAGTATACAGGCTTATTAACGGGGGCTGGAATAAGGATTTGGCCAGTGAGAGGTAGAGAGAGCTCCTAGAATAGCAGATGGGCCGAGATGGAGCATCAAGAAAGAGCCTCTCGAGGGCCAAGATGCAGACCTCCTTGCAACGAGAGCGGGTAGCCTGGTTCACTGATGGCTGAGATGTTGCTGAGTTGCTGGACTGGCAGAACTTGCCAGAAATCTGCTCACTGCGTATTAGGAAAACCAGCTCACGGACTCCTTGCCTTGATGTCCCTAATGCCCTAGGGGTTAGGGGGTGCAACTTACACCCAGCAGAGGAGGGGATTTGAGCTGAATCCTGATGTCTGCCTTGGGAGGTGAAGGTGAAGAGAAAGCAGGTCCAGCCAAGTTCATGGAGATGTGGAGACAGAACCCTACAGGCCCGGCATACAGGCAGATACAGGAGGCTCTTTCTGCAGCTTCCCTGCCTGGTTTCTGCTCTGGAGACTCCCTCCTCCCGCTCAGTATCATGCCCTCCCAACTTTGGGGTGAATTCCCGAGGAATCCCAAGGCTGGCTACTTGGATTGAAAAGGACCCTCTCCAGAATAAGGGGCAGGGGCCCATGCCACTTCCTAAAGGGCAGGGGAAGGGCCTGGGCACTTGTTGTGGGTTACTTACCAGAACTGCCCTGTGAAGCAGGTCTTCTTGGCCCCATCTTTGAGATGGGGAAAGTGAGGCACAGAGAGGCGAAGTCCTCACCAGTGATCGTGCTGCAGCCGGGAGGTAATAAAACAGGACTTTACCCAGATCTGTTGAGCATGAAAGGCTGTGCCCTTTTTACCACCCTGGGGGTCAGGGAGAACTCAGCCCTTTGGGGCAGACAGCGACAGTCCCGTTCCCATTTCACTGCAGGAGCTCAGATCGGGCTGTGTTCTCTGCAGGGATGGCTGTGGGGGACCCACACAAGCCCTGCACACTTTGTGGTGGTTGGGTTTCTGCCAGTGGTAGTTACTGGGGAGGTGCAGACCTGGGTGGTGTTTGGGCCGCCTGTCTCTTTGTCCCTTTACACGCTGCCCAGCTCTGGAGGGTGCGTTCACCTGGTAGATTTGTCTCTTATCACAGTTTTGGGGCAAATGTCTGTACAGCCTCTTGAGAAAGGGATGCTTTTTCTGGCAGTGTGGTGACCCCTGTGCCATGGTCAGGGCTCAAGCAGGGAACAGCCAGGTGATTGTTAGGAATGAGGATGTTATAGAGGAGTTAGACTGTGTGCAATGGCAGGAGGAGGTGAGGAAGTAAAATGCAGGAGAGTTAGCGGGAAGTCCTGGAGAAACCCGGTGAGGTATTTCCTGGTGTAGGTGGACCCTCCAGGGCCTGCAGGGACACCTCTGCTGCTGAGGGGATGGTACAAAAGGGTTGGTGCGGGTGTCGGAGGACCTCATCGGAGTTCCACCTCTGCGTTCGCAGCTGAGTTGCTGGCTGTGGGCCTGGGTCACTGCTGGTCGGCGGGGCGGGTGCTTGGAAGGGGTGAGGGCACCTCTCACCACGACCACCTTTGTGGCACATGGCTGCCGCCTCTCCTCTGCTTTCCAAGTCTCGCCAACCCTGACCAGAACCGAACAGAGGAGGGGGTCCTGGGAAGCATAGAGCTGGCTTAGCTGAGCTGGCCCAGGACAGAACCCCTCACCCCCCTGCCCAAGAAAACCCAAGGCAGGCGGCAGCACAGCTTGGGGGGGCCCAGAGTAACCCTGGCTTGGTCTTCTCAGATCCTGAACCCGCCACCGTCCCCTGCCACGGACCCCTCCCTGTACAACATGGACATGTTCTACTCTCCAAACATTCCGGCCACTGCCAGACCGTACAGGTAGGAAGTCCCCGCACAGCCCTGCATGTGTTGAGGCCATGTGGCGTCCAGGCAGGCCTGTAGGAGGAGGGCCTTGTCTCGTTTCACAGGCGAGAGGTCCAGGGGGCTGGTGTGTGTGCGTCAGGCCTGGCCCTGCTCCCCTCGGCTCTGCCAGCCACACCATGGTTTGTTTCTAAACCAGCCAAATGGGTCTGCAGGTTGAGTTCAGAAGCCAACCGAACCCCACGTTCTGAGTGGGCTCTTCAGGGACACTTTGTAAGCTGGGCCATGGGCCTCAAACGCTGCCATTGTGGGTGTTCCCACCCCACCCACCATCCCACTACAGGGGAGGCCTGCGCACGGGGACCATGTGTTTGAATCCAGCTGTGGGACTCTAGCTGTGATGCCACTTCTTGGAGCCTCAGTCCTCATAAGGATCGGACACATATGTGAAGGCTGGTGTGCCGCCTGGCCCACAGGGCACCCTGATATGTGGACTGTCATTAGGATGAATCTTGCCCCTTACTCTTAACAATGGCCTATTTCGTTTTTGAGCCTGGGAAACCCACAGTCCTGCTCAGCCCAACCCAATCCCCAAGTTGCCCACACTGGAGTCACAGGCCCCACCTCCCTGGTGAGGAGGGGGCACTTGAGAATGAATGTTGAGGAGAAGCAGGGTCTGTGTGCTGGTCTCTGTCTGGGGGCCGTCAGAGCCTGGGGTGGGCAGGGGTGAGCCTCCTGACCTTTAACCCAGTGGACTCAGCCAACAGGGCCTCACCTGATGGGGTATGTGGGGTGGGCCTGGGCCAGGCCTGCATAGAGGCCAGGGTTTTGGCATGCCTGCAGACTGTGTGTCCTCACTGCTGGGGTCCCTGGAACAGCAGGGCCTCCTGAGTGTGGCACCACCTGCCATCTAGTGGCCATTTCTGGGAACTCCTGGGCCAGAAATCAGCCTCTGGGGCCTGGCAGGGGAGCTGGGAACTGCAGCTTCTGGCAGAGACCACCTGTTTCCAGACCCCTCTTATAGGTCACTGCCCAGCTTAAGGACCTGTTGTGGCTCCCTAGTACCTTGGCATCACGTTCAGCCACCACTGTCCCCAGAGTTGTCACAGTCTCCCATCCCTCCTCGTGCCTTTGCTCACGCCTCCTGCTCTGGGCCCCACCTCCGAGACATACTCCCTCCCCTCCACCTGACCTGCAGCAACCAGGGTCCTCCTGCTGCACTTGTCTCAGCACCAAGCGCCCCCGGGTGTTGGCTTCACCTTCCTGCCCACTGTGAGCCCCGCCACGAGGCCTGATGCAGGATTTCTGGGCCACGGCTGGGTGCAGGCAGCCTCTGGGAGGTGATGAGACATCTTTGGAGTCAGGTTGCTTTAGCCCAAGATGGGACCATTCTAGGCCCATTGGTCTCCAACATTTACAGTAATGATATTGTGGCAAATGGATGTCAAGCATTTCCTTTTATCAGGCACTGGTTCTAGCACTTTGCATGCAGAATCTCATTTAATATTCACAAGCCCCCCCCCTTTGTTTTATTTGATGGCTGGCCAGTATGGGGATCTGAACCCTTGACCTTGGTGTTATAACACCACGCTCCAACCAAGTAAGCCAACTGGCCAGCCTAAGCCTCTTTGAAATGGATACTTTTTCATCCCCCACCTTTTTATCACTGAGAAACTGAAGCTCAGAGGCGTTAAGTTACAGTCC
Organism: Galeopterus variegatus; assembly: GCF_000696425.1. Lineage (NCBI taxonomy): Eukaryota > Metazoa > Chordata > Mammalia > Dermoptera > Cynocephalidae > Galeopterus > Galeopterus variegatus. The sequence goes on along the minus strand of NW_007726623.1, from coordinate 334,719 downwards.
AGGGTCAGCCAGGCAGGCACTGGAGGCCTCGTTTTCTACAGAGGCAACCTTGCCAGGGCCTGGGCTTGGCAGCCCTTCAGCGATGTGCAGGTGTGCCCACTTTAGAGGTGGGGATGTTTAGGCTCAGAGAGGGTAAGTGATATGCCCAGGCCACACAGCTAGGGTGGATCCTGAGCCATGCCTGCCTCTACAAGAGCTCATGCTTGCAAATGCCCTTCCTTGAGGCTCAAGGGCCTATGTGCCCGCTGGGGCAGACATGCCTGTGGACCCTGACCCGAGGTTCTGCACTTCCTCTCTGTCTCTTTCAGGCCCTACATCATTCGTGGCATGGCGCCCCCGACAACGCCCTGCAGCACGGACGTGTGTGACAGCGACTACAGTGCTAGCCGCTGGAAGGCCAGCAAGTACTACCTGGATTTGAACTCAGACTCAGACCCCTACCCGCCCCCACCCACGCCGCACAGCCAGTACCTGTCGGCGGAGGACAGCTGCCCACCTTCGCCCGCCACCGAGAGGAGCTACTTCCACCTATTCCCGCCACCCCCGTCCCCCTGCACGGACTCGTCCTGACCTCGGCTGGGCCACCCCGTGTCTCTGCACCCTTGTAAATAGTTTTAAATATGAACAAAGAAAAAATATATTTTATGATTTAAAAAATAAATATAATTGGGATTTTAAAAACGTGAGAAATGTGAACAGTGATGGGGGTGGGCATGGCTGGGAAAACTTTGTACAGTGGAGAAATATTTATAAACTTAATTTTTTTTAAAACATAACTGCCATTCTTTCGTGCCCTGTGTGTGTCGGAGTTGCATGTCCCCATGGAGTGAGCGTCCAGCTCCAGATGGCTGTCAGAGTTGCATGCTTGTCCTGCGTGTAGGTGTTCTGCGGTCAAGTTCCACGAGGAAATGACATCAGGCAAAAGCTGCCATCTTACCCGGAAGGCATCCCTGACCCTGAAGGCAGGGCTGACTTCACGGATGTGTGACCCACGCAGTCCTGAAGGGCCCATGTTAGGTTTCAAGCTCTGTGGTTGCTGTCCTCAGATTCTTAATAATTTCTTTTTTTTTTTTTCCCTTTTTGTCTTTTATCGTGACCGGCAACGGATCGCAACCCTCAGTGTCGCGCCCGTACCGGACCAGGACCGGCAACGGGATCGCAAACCTCGGTGTTGCGCCTGCACCTCGCTCAGCCAGTGAGCGGCCGGTCTGTATGTGGGATCCGAACCCTCGGCGGGAGTGCCGCCGTGCTCTCAAGCGGCGCACTGTAGCAGTGCGCCACCGGGCCGGCCCTTCTTAATAATTTCTGAGAAAAAGTCCTTGCAATTCACTTACCCGGGCTTTGGGCTGTTCCCCAGCTGGCATTGGTTGCCGTCTGACCTGTGGGGTGCTGGCCCTCAGCTGCTGCCCATCTTGATGGCAGCCTCCAGCATCTGTGACCATCAGCAAGTGAAGCCTGAGGCCTGCTCGTGCCCATCCCAGGTGGTACTGCAGATGACAGGCAAGGAAGAGACTGGAGAAGTGATTTATCATGGTCTGTAGTGAGGAAGCTGGGCTCTTCTCCTGGTGCCCTGGAGGCTGGGCAGGAGCGACCGTCTTCAGAGGGGAGGGAGGAAATGCCTGTCTCATTAGCAGGAAGAGCCTGACCCCCACTACACTTCCTGCTGGATGCAGCTCCACTTGAGAATCACAACACGAAGATCTGCAAGAAGTGCCTGAGTGTCTCCTGGCCTCCCAACAGGAACCTGACATTGAACACTTGTCTAACCCCAAGGGGGCTGGAGATGCAGATGGAGGTGACAACAGCTGAACGAGGGGAGTCCTGTGCATGACCAACTTCTGGACAGCCTCCACAACCGGAGGACACCCAAACACTGGAATCCTGTGTGTGACTGCTCTGCCAGGGCAGATGGTGTGGGCACACAAGCTAGCTGGCACCTGGTTTCCTGGGACACACCTTCGGGGAGTCACCTCTCCTGCCCCTGACTGCCCAGGAGTCCCCAAGGTGAGGCTCTGCTTGGTAGTGATATAGACAGGCCAACTTGCTGCTGCTGCCACCACAGTCAGTGCTGGGTCAGAGAGCAGATGCTGGGGGACTCAAGGCCCCTTTGTGGACAGGGTTATTGGGATGTGCCTTGAAGGGCAGTGTCACCTCCAGTCGGCCTCATCCAACGGGCCCATCTGTTACTGAAAAGCGCTTGTCAGGATTCCACAAGAGATAGCCTGTGAGAAAGCCCTGCTTGTGGAGTGTCTGGCTAGTAGCAGGTCTGTGGCAAATGGAAGCCGTGACCTATTAAAGCTCACAGAGGTGATGGAGTAGCCCCCAAGGTCACACTGCTAAGACTGGCAGAGCTAAAGGAGTACCAGAGCTCCTAGGCCCAAAAGCTGGGTCTCCTGCCACCAGGCACATACCTGAGAAAGCAGCAGAGCCTTTGCTGACTCAGAAGCAACAGTGTCATGGGGGTTCCCCGAGAGCATCCTAGCTCCATTCTCCTGCCCAGCCAGCCATCCTATCTGACGGCCTGCCAGGGATCAGGCAAGTGGTGAGAAGGATTAGCCTGGGCTACTGACCCCTGGAGGCCTGAGGGGGCTGGGGGGAGGGCCGAGTCATCCTCTGCAGCCCTCCCCATCCCCCCAGCACCCTGATTGAGCCATTGCACGGTGCCTTGGATTGAGTGTGCTCCCAAAATTTGACCCCCACTGTGACAGTGTTGAGGGTGGAGAATCCTGTTATGGTAACTGAAAGGTAGAGCCTTGAAGAGATGATTAATTATAGGACCATGCAGTAATGAATGGATTAATAATGGTCAGGGGTGTGGTTCTAAGGGCTTTAAAAGGAGAGCACATGAGAAGTTAGTCTCTCTCCTCCATTTTCTGCCACGTGAGACCTGCACTGCTGTAAAGTCACCACTAAAAACCCTCTCCAGATGTGCTCCCTGGACTTTGGAATTCCCAGCCTCCAAAGCTGTAAGCAATGAATTTCGTTTTCTTATAAATCACCCAGTTTCAGGTAATTTTGTCATAAGCAACAAAACAGACTAATACACATGGCTAGGGGTGCCATCTGGTGGCCACAGGCCTCCCCGCTGGACCTCTTCCTGCCCACACAGTCAGCTAGGGGGAGTGAGGTGCCAATCCACTGGCTGCCTACTATGTGCCAGTTAATCTGTCAGCCTTCAGTAAGCACCTGCTGCATGCAGAAGAACCTTGCACCTAAGTCACGTGCTGGGAGATCCAGAGACTAGTCTGATGTGGCCCCTTCCTTGCAGACACTCCAAGTCCCTGATATGGGGCAGTTTCCAAAGCTGTGGGGAAGACGCAGTGCTGAGATATATTGGAGCCCAGAGGCGGCTCTGTATTCAGATGGGAAGGCAGGGAGGGCTTCCTGGAGGAGCCGATGTCTGAGCTGTGTCTTAAATGAGGGAGTGAAGTTAACCTGGTTTATTTAAACTTCACGACAGCCCAGCTGGGTAGATGGTGTCCCTAATTTGTAGTTGAGGAAACTGAAGCTTGGGTAAAAAGAAGCAAAGCTAGAACTTTTTCCATTCAATTGTGCAATCATTTCTTTATCCAATAAATGGCTACCAGGTGCTACTCAATGTGCCACCTTCCCTCCAAACCCTGTCACCTCTGCGGTGATGGCCACTGCTCCATCTCTGTCACCCTTCACTGAGTCCTGCGGGGTCTCCCTTGTGTAATGGGCTCCTTCCCACTGACCCCATCAGAAGATGGCCCTTTGCTCAGCTCAGTCGTCCAACCCCTCATCCCAGGGTGGGTGTAGGAGTTGCCTGCCTGCCCTGTCTGCAGCCCCCTTGGGTCTAGAGCTGCCCTTAGGTACTGAGACAGCATCCACCCTGGGCAGCTCAACTGTGTTCATGTGGCCAGGTCTTGAACATTTCCACTGTCAGGCAGGCCACTGGGGAACCTGGGTGGGGCGATGTGGGATGTCTTATCTCCAAGAAGTCTGGGTGGTTGGGAAGTTGGGTGGTGACTGGATCCCACTTGGTTCCTGCAGGGTTCCTTCTCTTGACTATTCTGGCTCTTCACAGCACTGGGACCCTCTTGTTGGACCACACCCTCAGACCAGGGGGCGGGGGTCCCACCAAGGAACCCCCTTGCTGGCTCCTCCTCTCGCGGTCCTCTCCCAGACTCCCCGCCTCTAACTCCTCCTCTCCGCCCAGTGCCCTCTTCTCTTTTCTTTCCCCATGAGCTCAATGGAAGCCCTAGTCCTTAGCAGCCTAGCAGTTCCACTTCCTACCAGCAGTCAGGCCACTGACAGTCCTCTGTGGGAAGGGGAATACCTCCTCCCCAACCCGGCCCAAATCTTAGAAAAAGTTGGCCAGTTAGCTCGCGTGGTTAGAGGTGGTGCTTGTAACACCAAGCTCAAGGGTAAGGTCAAGGGTTTGGATTCCCATGCCAGCCAGCCACCAAATACATACATACATACATTCATACATACACACACACACACACACACACACACGTACATACATACATACATATCAAATCTTAATGCACTGAAGAGAAGGGAAATAGAAGAGTTAAGTTTCCATATCCCATAGAGCCCTCTATCTGTACTCTTCTCTCTAGCCTCAGCACCCCTTGACCTGACTCAGCATAAGCCTGGAGTCTGGGCTCCTGGGTGCCAGCCCAAGCCCTTCCAGAGCATGTCCTCTACCAGGGCAGCCCCACTCCAGCCCACGAATCAGTGCCAGCCTGGGATGGACATCACAAAAGGAACGACAACATGCCGGCTTTTCTTCAAGTTGAACTTATTCAACTTGAAGTCTTTATTCAGAGCTAGTCTTTCCTGAGTGCACGTGTGTTAAAATGTCCTATCTTTTATGTTTTTGTTATTGTTTTAAAATTGTTACTTGGTAGAATAAAAGTTTGGCAGCTCTATTTGGCAGTTCCCCCAATTTTAGGAGTAATAGCCGGGTGTCGGGTAGATGGGCATTCGTTATATGCTTCCCTCTACTTTCAAGTACGCTTGAAAATATTCATGTACATGTGTATTTTTTAAAAAAGTCAAGATGGATTGAAAAGTTAAACATTGAAAATAAAACCACAAAAGGATTAGGGAGAAATGGGAGAAAGAAGGTGGTGATCCGTGAAATCTAGAAATTTTAAGAGACGTTGGTCTTTGTAAAATGCAAAGCTTCCTAGTCATTCCCCTGCATAAAGCCTGTCAGTGGCTCCCTGTGGGTCTCAGGAGATGGGCTGACCTGGGCTAAGCACAGATACCTCCTCCTCTAGGCAGTCCTCCCTGACTTCAACCCTTTCCGTTAGGTTAGGAGTGCACCATAATTGGAGACCTTTGGGTCCTACTTACCTTGGGTGAGGTATTGTAGTATTTCATTTAATTGCAGTGCACATGGTCCTGTGACCCACCTCAGAAGTCTGGGCTGGAGGAGCCTGAAGCACACTCTGGCACATCCTTTGATGATGAATGAGTAAAGAGATGTATAGAACGGAGGGACAGATGGCAGGTCCTGGCTCTCCCTCCCCCCTCTGTCCCATGGCCCAGCCTCCCTCTCAAGCACCAATCCCAGTCCCTGGGCTCTAGGCAGCCTCTCCTGTGCTCTGCAGTCCTGTGCCTCTGATCCTGTGCTACGCCTACTACTTGCTGCTCTTGCTTTAATCGGTCCTTTCTAAAGTATGGGTAGTCCTGAACAGCAGTCTCCCTCCCGCCCAGAGCTTTCTCTAGCTCTCACTGTCTGAGCATAAACCCCAAGTTCCTTTGCCTGTCTTGCAAGGCCTCTGAGATTCCCTCCTGACCTGCTTCCCTTGTCTTTCCCCAGGCCTGTGATCACCTGCATTCTGTTTTCCACCCTGATGTGCTGCTGTAGTTTCCTCTCCCTGGCAAGACCACTCCCGCCCTACCCCAGATTATCTGCCTATATGTCCCCCTCCCAAGCCCTCGCACTAAGCACACTTCGCTAGCTGTGTGGCCTTGAGCAAGGCCTCTAGCCTCTCTGTGCAGCAGAATCATTGTAATACCTGTCTTTGTTTGCTGGCCTCCTCAAGGCCCAGCATGCTTTAGGGCGTGAACATGGCATAGTAGATATTATCATCTGCACTGTACAGATACTCACTAGAGAGTCAGAGAGGTTAGATCATCCAGCCAAGGTCACCCAGTCAATATGGGCTGTACCTTGTGCCCGAATGTTTTCTAGGCCTCAGTTAAGTAATCTAAAATGGGGATGATATGCTGTTCTGGAGTTACCAGAAATGCATTCCTTCTAAAGGGTCTGCCTCCAGCCATAGTGTCTGCTGAAAGGGTGGCCTGGGGGCAGAGGAATGTTTGCAAGCCCAGAATTCCAGCTCCCCAGGCCCTGGGGTTGACCCAACCCAAACTGGCACTATTAGAATTGGGGCTCAGAGAGCCCGAATCAGTGAGGTAGAGAGAGCTTAGACCACTTGGGTGCTCATGCAAAGGGTGGGGGTGGAGGTGTAGAGATGCTGAGCATTGGGAAGGCAGCCAGGTGCCCAACTGTCCTGCCCTCCTCCCACCCCCAGGGGCTAAGCTCTGCTGCTTTTCCTAGGGGCCTGGACTCCCAGAGGCAGCCTGGGGAAGCCACACAGTAATCATGCTGTGCCCTCTTAGAGCTGGAGTGGCCATTCTGAACAAGCCAGCACCCCTGGAGCCAGCTGCCAGACCTACTGGGAGAGACCTCACAGCCTCCCTGCATGGAGCTCCCATTAGGACTACAAGCCTAGCGCCCCTCTCTGAGGTATGAGGATCAGGGTTTGGCATGCTGGCACTGCCCCTCAAGGCCCTGCATGTCACCTCTGCCACCTCCTCGGGAAGGGCCAGCCCCTGAGCCTGCTTAACTGACCATCACCTCATGTTTCCCAGGTAGTATGCTGAGGGACCCGCAGCAGAACATGCGGACCCCGCACCCCGCAGTGCTGGGCACATGCCGAGCAGCTGCAGCAGGACGGAAAACCCGCCGTCCTCGGCCAGCGGACGGTTCTGCATCAGTCTGGACTGCGGCTTCGTGTCACTGGAGGCTCACCTGCTTTGTCCTCGGCCCCGCCTGCGTCTAACTTCTGCCCTCTGTCGTTTTCCATCGTGGAGCACAGCGGGTTATTAGTAGGGGCATAAGCTGGACTGTCCTTGGGGTGCCGGGCCCGGCTCAGGGGGCAGGGGCTCCTGGGGCCCGGGACCTCGGCCCTCCCCAGCAGGAGGGGAGATGGCGGGGAGGGGAGCCCAGGCGAGCATTCTGGAAGAAGCTCGTGTGTAACCCTGTCCTATGACAAAAAGGGCACCCCGGCCCCCCTTACACAGGCGAACTTTTCCTCCGTCGTCGTGGTGGGTCACAGCTAGGGACGCTCCGCGCCCCCTCACCTTGACCCCACTTCCGGGGCGGCCGCTTCGCGCCGGTCAAGTGCTCACGACGGACGACCCTTTTTATAAAAGGCGGAGGTGGAGAATGCGGGCATCGATCCCGCTACCTCTCGCATGCTAAGCGAGCGCTCTACCATTTGAGCTAATTCCCCGGCTGGGGCCTGCTCCTTCCGCCGGCGCACATTGGGGCGCACATCCCCACCGGCTTCCGCGCCGCCTCCGCCCGCCCGGCGGCCGGGCGTCTCGCCCCCCTATTGGTTCCCTTGCGGCACCGGACTCCACGGCCATCATTGGTTTGGCTCGATTTAGTTTTAAAAAGCATTGGCCACTCGGATTGGTGGTCCGAAGCGTCCGTCAAGTGGAGGCCCTGCTGTTGCTACGGCGTAGAGGGGCTCAGCCGGGATTCTCCCGGTTTCTGATTTGTTTCTCAGACTCCGGGGATCCTTCAGGTCCATGGGAAATGAATGCGCCCCCCGCGATTGACTGACGAGGCCTGCGAGCCAATCGCAGTGAAGGCAAGGGAGCCGCTGGGCGTCCCAATAGGTTGCAGGGAGCGGGAGAGGAAAGCCAATGAGCATGGAGCTGGGGGCGGGGACAGGGCTGCGATTGGCTGCGAGGCGGCCGGAGGGAGGGCGGGCGGAACTCAAGGCCTGCTTGATACGTCCGCCATTTTGGGCGCTTCGCTGATGGTGTCGGTGAGCGCGTTTCCCGCCTGAGCGCAACTAGCGGCGGGTCGTGGGCACCTCCAGGTAACGGGGGAGGGGGGCGGCGGCGCGGACCGCGGCGTGGGGTACGCGGGGCGCGCGGGCGAGGCCAAAAAAAA
>NW_007726623.1:312058-326225 GCF_000696425.1 Galeopterus variegatus | reverse complement strand
CGAGCCGCCCCTGACGGGGGCTCGGGCTCCAGCCCCCCGCCCGCCGCCCGCGGCGTCGCCCACCACCCGGCCCCGCTCCCGCCCGGCCTGGGCTCCCGGTCAGTTTCCCCCGGGGGCCTCGGGGAGCGCGTCCAGCTGGGGCAGCAACTCGCCGTAAAGCTCCGCGAAGGCCATTGTTGCGCGCTCTCCTCCGGGAAACAAGTTCTGTGGGTTTCTGCTCCCGCGGCGCACAGTCATCGGGATACACACAAACCGGTTCGGAGTCTTCCAGTAGCCTTCCCGGTGACTTTCTTACCCCGCTGCTGAGGCGCTGAGGTAGATGTGGTCACGAATGTCTCTCTCGTGTATTTGAGCCGGGGAGCGGGGGTGGTCCCTTTTGCGACTCGAAGTACCACCCTCTTAAAGAAGCCCATTCTCTGTTAACCTGGAGGTGTCTCCTCCAGACGTCTTGTTTGCTTTGATCACAGCTTGGACAATGAGTCCTTGGACGTATCTCTGTGCCCTGACGTTTCAGCCTCATGACTTAATGTCATTTTCCTGGTCCTCAACATTTTCTCTGTGGGGATGGATAGAGCGCTGTTTATGTTTGGCGTTTATGGCAGGGGACCCCTGGTAGTTGTTCCCTTTCATGCTCGCAGCAGTTGTTAATATTGATATTGTCCCACTTCACTAATGGGAAGTTTACTTTTATTTTGTCCTCAAGGTCATGTTGCAGAAAGGCAGCAAGTGGGAAAAGGACTCCACGTCTCCAGCCACTGAAATGTGCCTTCAGTAGCTAGTGTCTGATGCCCAGTTAGTGGTGGTGGTGGTGGTTCTCTTCACCCTGGAGTTAGATTGCCTGGATACAGATCTAGGTTTGACCGCTTTCTAGCTGTGACATTATTGGGCAAGTTACTCAACCTTTCTGCTTCCTCTGTAATAAGGGACTAGTAATAGTGTCTACCCGGTAAGTTTGTCCCAACAAATGGATTTATACATGTAACTGAGTATAGACGGAAATGACTTATACATGTCGAGCAGCCTGGCAGATAGAGTAAGCTTAGTAATTAGTGGTTAGTATTGACTAAATTTAATTTTTAAATGTTTAGATACCATTAGGAAGCCAGATGACTGTTTAAGCCCTGGCTGTTGGTGACTCTTTTTAGAAAGCTCTCTGTATTTGAGTCAGTTGGGCTGAAAAAAAAATGAACTGGAAATTGTTTTGATTTTTTTCAGGAGAGGGGTTGTTAAAGATTCGTTAAATGACATACATTTGCTGGAGTAATTTGTGATGGTGCCTAAGAATGTTTTGTTTAAAAGGGTGGTGAAATACAGAAAAGGCCATTAGGAGCTTAAGTAGGACTCTGCTCCTTAAGTATTTTTGGATACTACTTCCTGGATGTGATTGGCCGCCAAATCAATAACTTCAGGACCGTAGTATACTCCTGGTTGTTGTTGAAGATTGAAAGCCTTCTGTGTATTGAGATATACTTCAGCACAGATAATTTGGGAAATAGCTGTGGTCTTCGATGGGTGCTTTGGAAGCTATTGTGCACTTGAATATGTCCGGTCAGGGTGTCAGGAATATTTAACAAAATGCCATCCGCTCAGTCATACATAAGCTCACAGTCTTTTAATGCTTGCCCTGTGCTTTTCTCCATGGTTCTTGAAACCATGCTTGCCTTTCCCTTGGTATTATTTGCTTGGGACCTGGCTTGCTTTATTGCACTGGAAAAGTGTTTTTTTTTTTTTTTTTTTTTTTGTCTTTTTTTTTACTGACCGGTAACGGGATCGCAACCCTCGGTGTCGCGCCTGCACCGCGCTCAACCAGTGAGCGGGAACCGGTCTCCACAGGGGATCCGAACCCTCGGCGGGAGCGCCACCACACTCCCAAGCGGCGCACTCTCCAGTGCGCCACTGGGCCAGCCCTGGAAAAGTGTATTTTGATAGACTCGGTCTTAAGTAGAGATGAGCATCTTGCTGGTGTAACTTACTCAGGGACAGGAAGAAGATTGTTTTGGGTTTAGAAGACTTTAGCTTTTGTGTAAAGTATAGCAAAACAAAACAAACCGAAAACAAACAACTTTCTAGTTTCGTTTAACTAATTGAGAATTTGAGACAGACCATACATAGCTGGACAGAAAATGAATAGTAATAAAATTAGGTCTCAACAGGGCGAGGTTTACTTAGCTTAAGATAAATTTTTGTGTTTGTTTGGTAGAAAGATAATGTGCTTATTACAAGTAAACATCTCTTCCTTAAAACAGAGTATTTGTCAGGATCAGTATTCAGTTTATTTCTATGATAAACTTGGATCTTGCAGATTTATATTTTAGATATTTGAGAAGGCAGCCTGAGTGTATATATATAGATACAAAATTTCACAAAGTTTTGTCACACTTGAGAAGAGTAAATGATAGTGATAATTAAGCTTTTCTAATTATCTGCTCAACTAAAGTTTATTTCATGAAAAGCACAAGAGTCTGGTTTGGCCCTCATAAGTCAAGATCTGAGCCCATTGTGGGCTGAGTGGTATTAACTGCATCTGAGGATGTACTGAAAAAACAGACCTGGCCTCTTGGTTTTAAGCAACTTTCATATTTCTTTTCTTTCTTAAGAAAACTTCAAATGATTGGTTTTCAATTTACTCTAGATCAGGGGTTCTCAACTGGGGGCGATTTTGCCCCCCAGGAATCATCTGGCAACATCTGGAGACATTTCTGCTAGCCACACCTCTGGGTGTGGGCAGTGTATGTCTAGAGGGTAGAGGCCAAGGATACTGCTGCTCAACATCCTATAGAACACAGGACAGTCCCCCACCCCCACCCAGGAAAATTATCCAGCTGAAAATATCAATACTGCTAAGTTGAGAACTCCTGCTCTAGGTAGATACTAGACTGGCCTATGTTGGAATCACTTGGGACACTTTTAAGACCGTGGACTCCACCTCTGGAAATTTTTGATAATATTGAGAATTAAATTTTTTTTTTTCCTTTTTGTCTTTTTTCGTGACTGGCAACGGATCGCAACCCTCAGTGTCGCGCCCATACCGGACTGGGACCGGCAACGGGATCGCAATCCTCGGTGTTGCGCCTGCACCTCGCTCAGCCAGTGAGTGGCCGGTCTATATATGGGATCCGAACCCTTGGCAGGAGCGCCGCCACGCTCCCAAGCGGCGCACTGTAGCAGTGCGCCACCGGGCCGGCCCGAGAATTAATTTTTTTAAAAGCTTCTTGGACAATACCGAAGTCCCACTGGGTTTTGGAACCACTGTTCTAGACCATAGATTTTAGGGACTGCTTGTGAGTTTATACTTTGGGTGATCTGTGAACTCTGTAGAACCTAGATCCTGCCTTGGAGATTATTTACTAGTGGGGAGATGGTGTACATATATCATTTTTCGAGTGTGAGAAGACTGAACTTTAAAAGAAATATTAAACAAATTATAAAATAACTTAGAAATTTTCTTTCCTTTATCTCGTGAACATACATTATTATACTGTGCTGAAACTTAGTAGAATTCAGGTTTTTAGATGTTGCTTCTGTGCTGAAAAACCTCATACTGCTGTAGATTTTGAGTTTTGTATCTTTTTTTTTTTTGTCTTTTTTCGTGTCCGGCAACGGATCGCAACCCTCAGTGTCGCGCCCGTACCGGACCGAGACCGGCAACGGGATCGCAACCCTCAGCGCTGCACCCGCACCTCGCTCAGCCAGTGAGCAGGAACCGGTCTGTATGTGGGATCCGAACCCTCGGCGGGAGCGCCGCCGCACTCCCAAGCGGCGCACTGTAGCAGTGCGCCACCAGGCCGGCCCGAGTTTTGTATCTTTTGTCCTCATCTTGTCAGTCAGCTCTCAGTTCTGTTTTTAGATGCCAGCTTCAATTTTTTTTTTTTTTTTTTTAAATGAGGAACTATTCGCAGAGACTTAGTTCTGGATCAGTTTACCAGTTCTGCCCTTTGAAGGCAAGGAAAGAGGCATATAGCATGCTACCTTTTAACACAGTGACCCTGCCTACTAGTTGAGGGGACTCCTCTGTGCCCTGGACTCTGACAAATGAAGGAATGTTCTTTCCTCCTGGGGAGATGAGGTGCAGTGATAGAGAGAAGGGCAGAGATCCTTTTCTTGCCCATACTTGAAATTTAGGTTATGTAGTTTATTGAATGGAAGAATGTTAGTTTGAAAACTGTACACATTTTCATCAATTAGATGTTAATATCTGGACATATAAAAGGCAGATCATGGAGGCAGTTTCTGATTTTCATCCTGAAATTCTGCCTGTGGCTATATTGAGAACGAAAAGTGACCCCATCTACTTCTAATATTCATTTATTTGATCAGCAGAAATAGTAATTGAGTCCTTACTCTGCCGGGAACTGTATTCGGGATTCACCGATGAACAGGCCCTTAAGGACTTTCAGCCTAGAGGGAGAGGCAAGCAATTACAAAAGAGATCAGTTGGTAGAGCTTGTTAGAATTATACATGGTATAAGTAAGTAGGCTCTTAGTGATGGGCCCTAGAGGCCTCAGAGGAAAGAGCTTCTCTTTGCAGGTTGATTTGTTTAAACTGTAGGTGATTGAGATTGCTAGAAGTCTTGTAAGCAAAAGAGTAAAATAGTTATGCCTTGTTACTGGTTTGTACTAAATGGTTGTTTGACTTGCCTCCTTGGTTTGGGGTGTCTTAAAAAGCAGCTCCATTCTTCCCATGTTGGTGAAGCTGTTTTGTAATTACAAGTAGGACTGATGTTTATTGCTCCATATGTGTTGGTTGTCCCTTCATCAAACTTGAAATACTGTCTGTGGTTCCATATTTGTCAGAGGCTTGATGTAGATTCTTGCTAGAAATATTGCACATTCTTGAAATGGATGGTGTTTTGAGTGGGAATGGGTTTTTTCTGTTGCAGTGTGGATCTAGGTTGACTGGAGATTTGTTTTTGTAGCATTTTGACTTTGGCTTAGATTTAGTTGTCATGGAAGCCCCTTTTCTTCTTCCCTCTTTATTTTTAATTTTATTTTTTTTCCTGGGAGGGAGATAGTTGTCAGATGAGTACTCCATTAATTTCAGGTTTGAAAGGTTATAAACTGACCTCTGGATACCAGGTGGAATAGCTAGTTTGTGAAGAAACAAATAAAAGGGGATTTGGTAGTGTGTGAAAAGGCTTCTTACCTTTACATCTAACTGGGACATTTTCTTTTTTTTTTTTTTTCTTTTTTAAAGATGACTGGTAAGGGGATCTTAATCCTTGACTTGGTGTTAGCACCACGCTCTCCCAAGTGAGCTAACCAGCCATCCCTATATAGGGATCCGAACCTGTGGCCTTGGTGTTATCAGCACCATACTTTCCCAAGCGAGCCACATGCCAGCCCTACCTGGGACATTTTCATGTCATAGACTTGGCAAAGAACTGGCTTTACCTCGAGTAGAGGCTATTTACTGCTTGTCACTTACAAGTATTAGTGAAGACTATACAGTTGACAGAATTTAAGTAGAATTTGATAGGTTCTGAACATGTTTTTACTGATCTAAGGAGGCTCTGATTTTGTACTTCTCAGTGACTCTGGAAACTAGGGTATTTATTAGTTCCAGAATTTCTTACAGTGGGGACTTGAAATAGTTTGTATACCCCAGAGATTAACTGCCATGAAATCTGGTGGCCCAAAGGAAAGAAAAATGAAAGATTGTTTTTAGGAACATTAGAGAGCAGGACTAAAAATGCAGAGATAAGATTATGACTGAATGTTGAGTCAGACTTCGAGAAAGCTGTGTGGATTGCTAGTTGGAGTCTTGTGTTTTCTGTACCTGAATATAAATCTGAACAAGAATACTGGTGGCAGAGACACACTTTGAGAAGAGAAAGGAGAGCTTGCCTGAGAATGCACGAGACCCTAATTAGGGCAGGGTACAGCACTCGCTGAGGCGTGTTCCATGGTGACCTAGTAGTTGGTTGGTGAATCAGCCCAGATGGGGACAATGGTGAAAGGAACATTGAAGGGTATTGACTTGATTGGCTGTTTGGGGCTTCCTTTTATGAGAATCATGGTTTTGGACGGAAACAGAACTTTGAGGTCATTGATTCTTAGAGAGAGTTTTAGGCCATGGCAAGGAATGGACCCAGAAGCAGTGGAGAAATCTCAGTTCCTAGATGATATCTTAGGGTTGTGTTGGCCCCACTAGACCACAGTTTTAAGTGCCATTTGTTTCAAGAGTGGCATCACAGCAGAATCTCACTGAACAAGCACAGCTCATCTGTGCTGAAACTAAGGCTGGGTTAAGATGGGGTTTAGGTCCTCATTAAAGTCCACAGCATAGAGTTTAAGAGGAAATGATGAAATGGTGCTCCCTGAAACATCTCTTCTTTAAATTTAATTAGACAAATTATACTCAAACTAGTAGATGCCCTGGGAAGGCAATCAACATTAGGGCTAATAAAAAGCTTGAATAGTATAAAAGGGCTGGAGGAGGTATTGTAGAACCTTTCTAGCACTTATGAGAGGTAAATTAACACCAATTGCTAAACATAGAAACTGGATAAATTTCAATATTCATTTAGAAATTAATTTTATGATGCTGTCCTAAGTATTAAAATACAGGTTATACTTAAATCATTCAAAGTTTGGCATGTTCACACATGTGCACAAAGTATTTGATAGATATTTACACACTGGGAGACACAATTATGGTCTGACTTTGGAGTTTTGGCAGATCTGGGTTCAAATTCTGGCAAGTTTCCCTACTAGCTTTTTTTGGGTGCGTGTGATCCGAACCCTCGGGCGGGAGCGCTGCCGCGCTTCCCAAGCGGCGCACTATCCAGTGCGCCACCGGGCCGGCCCGAGCTGAGCTGTTTCCTTTTGGTGGTAGTACATGTCAGTTTTTTGTCATCATGTAGTAGATGCAGGGACAGTGTCTCCTGGTTTTCTTTGGTTGACATAGAGATACATAGGGTTTTTATAGTCATTGGACAATTGGCAGGACCTATCTGCCTGCCTCTTTTGTTTTCCAGTGAGACCCTGCCACTTCTGATTAAAGAGCACTCTGACTTTCCCCTTGCCACTGTGGACTCTGTCCTTGCTTTATTCCACCCTTAGATGGATTCAACAACTATGCATTTGGCACTTATTATAGGCATAGTATTTTGCTAAGGGGAGTCTTCACAGATTAATACCGGCTTTCCGTCCTCAATTCAGAATATACTGTGATAGTTAAGAGTGCATGGGGTCTAAAATAGCTGAGTTTGAGTTCTGGCTCGTACAGTTTTCCAGGATGATATTAGTTCACGTTTCTGTTCCTTAGTTGCTTTATCTGTGAAATTAATATTGAATTTTAACTGTTTAGCACAGTGCTCAGCACAGAGTAGTATTTGTATTAATATTATTACTTTTCCTCAATAATAATAGAAATAAGTACAGAAACAACTCTTACGGTGAAGAGAATGTCCTGAAGGAGAGAGAAATGGGATATTATGGGGTCATAGAGAAGCTTTGAGGTCTACCTAGCTGCTGTGGGCAAGTAATGGTGATTTAGGTGGGGAGGAGGTTATGGAGTAGCGTTTAAGTGCAGGTTTTTTTCCTTCAAGTTTAGATTATGTTACATATGTTTTATTTACATAAATGTGATAACATGAACTTTTTGAAGTACCCTTGTATGTAACATAATCCTTTCTTTGACTGGAGTAGAGATCATAAACTTGAGATTTTGCAGTTTGCTTTCTAAAACATTCATCTTTAAAATCTCTATTTCTTTTTGGCACCCAGGACATTATAAAGGTTTGCTATGGAGTCTCCCATGTTTTATAGAACCATATTTTTTCAGCACACCGTGGATAATCACATATGCTTTGAAGGAATATATGTTAACAGATGAGTGGATCTTTTTGATTTTTCATTTAATATCTTTACAAATTCCGCATTATAACCAGATAACTTTATTGAGGGTATGCAAACTTTTTTTTGTATAGGGCCAGTTAGTAAATATTTTAGGCTTTACAGGCTGAAAGGTCTCTGCAACTACTCAACTCTGCCTTTGTAATATGAAAGCAGCATAGCCAATACATAAACAAATGAAGGTGGCTGTCTTCCAGTAGAACTTTATTTACAAAAACACGCAGTAGGCTGGATTTGGCCTGGTGGGCCACAGCTTGCCAATGCCTGCTTTAGTTGATTTTTAATTTTAATTTTCAATAAGATCATATATTCAAATAGTATATACCAACATTCGTACAGATATTATTAAACACTAAAACCATCAGTTATATACCCACTAATCAGCTTAAGAAATAGAATGTTACCACTGATTTAGCTCCCTGTGTGTCTTCCCCTGACCACCTCCCTCTTTCTGACCTCCCCAAGGCAAGTGCTACCCAACATGTATGATTTTCTTGCATTATGGTGTTGCCATCTATGAATGTATCCTATTCATATAATGTAACTTAAGTTTTGCTTGTCTTTAAACTGTATAAATTGAATCATTTTGATCTGTCATTTTTTTTCCCACTCAACATTGTATTGAGATCCATTTATTCAAATGTTTGAGTACCTACGAGTCTTAGGGGGTATTCTAGTGCTGGGTTTATTAGCAGTGAGCAAAGCAGACAAAAGTCCCTGCCCTCATGGAGCTTACATTTTTGTGGGGGAGAGACAGTTGACAGATAAGCAGAAGATACAGTAGCCATATGGTGATACAAACAGGGAGAAGAAAAAAGCAGGGGTGGTGGCTGGGAGTTGAGGGGCTGTTTGCAGATTGAAATATAGTGGTCAGCGTCAGCCTCCCTAAGTAGGGGCCCTTTGAACAGAAAGAGATGAGGGAGCAAGCCATGAGGCCATGGGTGGGTGTGGAGTGGGAGAAGCATTATAGGCAGAGGGTCCAGCACACACAAGGTGCTAAGAAGGGTGCACCTGCATTATTGGAAGGACAGGAGAGAGGCCAGTGTGGCTGCAGTGAAGAGCCTGAGTGGGAGTGGTAGGAGAGTGGGTCAAAGGGTAAGGTCACACAAGCCATTGTTAAGATTTTTTTTTTTTTTCTGTGAGATGAGAAGTCATTTAGTGTTTTGAACAGATGTGTGACACGATCTGGTTTCTAAAAGGTCCCCCTGAAGCTGTGTTAAGATTAGCTGTTCTTGTGCTGCTGGAAGGAGGTTAAATGCTGTATGGCAGTGATTCAGCAGAGCAATAATGGCAGCTTGGACTGAAGGGGAACAGGGGTGGTAGTGAGAAGTGGTTGGTTTCTAGATACTTCTTGAAGGGAGAGCAGATAAGATCTGCTGGCAGATTGGATGTGGGTGTGAGAGAGGAGTGAAGGATACCAGGGATTTTTTGCTTGCTGTGGGAGTTGCTATTTATGAAAAAAGGGAAGACTATTGGAGGAGCAGGTTGTGGAAGGAAGATAAGGAGTTGGGTTTTGGACATGTTCAGTTTGTGACATATTTAGAGAGCAGACTGGAGATATGTAGGATTAAGGTGTTTAGAGTTCAGGCTAGAGGTCTGGGTTGCACGTGGGAATGTATTTAATGTTTAGATGCCACTTAAAGGGCCTGAGGTTGAGTGAGAGCACCAAAGTCAGCAGGGAGGATGGAGAAGGAGCACCCTCTGAAGTAGGAGGAAAACCAGGTGAGTATGGCATCTTCGAAGCCAAGAGAGAGTGTTGTCATGGAGGAGGGAGTTGGAACCTGTGCATCGGTCAAGTATGATGAGGGCCAAGATTGGTTCTGTGCCTTGACACCGCTTGGAAGGGATCATTCAGGAAGAACTGAAGAGAAGAGGATGACAAATAGAGAAAACACTGTCATGGGGATTTGCCACAGCTGTGGAGAGAGATTTGGGACCCTGAGGTTTTGTTGAGATGGGAGAACTCACAACATTTTTGTAATGTTGGTGGGAAATGATTCTGTAGAGAGTGAACAACTTAATGAAGCAGGAGAGGTGACACTTGCTGGAGCCACTTTCTTGGGAAGGCAGCAGGGATTGGACCAAGTGCCCATGTGGCGAGTTGGCATCCACAGACTCCTCCCTGGTGAGAGTAGGAGAGCAGAGTAGGGGAGATGGAACAGCTGGAGCATGTGGATGTTTTCTTCCTTCCTTGGTTTTTTTTTTTTTTTTTATCTTATCCTTTTTTTTTGTCTTTTTTCGTGACCGGCCATGGGACCGCAACCCTCGGTGTTGCCCACGCCCCTCGCTCAGCCAGTGAGCGGCCGGTCTGTATGTGGGATCCGAACCCTCGGCGGGAGCGCCGCCACACTTCCCAAGCGGCGCACTACAGCAGTGCGCCACCGGGCCAGCCCCCTTCCTTGGTTTTTTCTCAGTGAAATTGAAGATGTTCTCAGCAGTGAGAATGAGGGGGACTTGGGACTGGTGGGGTAGGATGAGAGAGAAGGAAGTATGAAATATTCTGTGGGAAAGTAAGAATGTGAATGGATTAGTATCATGGGATGGCATACCTGAGGGGAGCAGTCCTGAGTTTAAGTGAAAACTGCACAGCTCTGTTATTTTTACTGGAAGCATAGTAGGCAGTACTTCATTTAACTGGGGTTGTGGTTTTCCCAAACAAAAGTGGCAGAGTAAGAGAGGGTCAAGGAAGTGATTATAATGGTGGGAAATGGAAATAAGGCTGGGAAGAGAGGGAAGTGAGCACTCGTGGATGGTGAGGTTTCTCCACAGTAATGCATGTAGCTGTAGTTATTCCTTTTCACTTCTGTGTTATATTTCAGGCCAAATGTATCTCATTTTGTTCTTTGTCCTGTCACTGGAGAATAGGATTGTTTCCAGTAAGAGGGAGTGCTGTTCTGAACAAGTACAAAAACATTTCTCCAAGGCATAGACCTTGGAGAGAATTATAGGGTAGTGGGCCATGCATATCTTTGACTTTAGTGGATGGTGCGAATTGTTTTCCAAAATGGTTGTACCAGTTTACCCTCCTACCAGCACTGTTGCTCTTACATCCTCACCAACCATTGGTATTGTCTGATATTTTTATGTTTGCCAATTTGGTGGGTGTGAACTTATATCTCAGATTTTAAAAATAACAGCTTTATTGAGATATAATTGAGGTACCATACAATCCACCCTTTTAAAGTATATGATTTAATGGGCATTATGCTGTAGTAACAGAATTATGTAACCATCATCACAGTCTAACTTTAGAACATCTTCATCACCCCATGAAGAAACCTGGTACCCATTTGCCAATTCTGGACTTTTCATATCAGTAGAATCACACAATAAGTGGTCTTTTGTGACTTTCCTCTTTCACTCAGTGTAATGTTATCAAGGTTCATTCATTTTTTAACATGTATTACTATTGGTGCTTCATTCCTTTTAATTACTGAATAATATTTCATTGTGTGGATATACCACATTGTATTTATCCATTCATCAGTTGATGGACATTTGTGTTGTTTCCTGTGATATTGTGAAATATATGGTCTTAGTCATGTTTCCTGGCATGCAACTCCTAGAATCCTTGGAATCTCCAAAGTGATTTGGCTTTTTGATGCTAATGTTTGACTGGCTGGCCACCCCTAGGTAGCGTCAGAATGGGGTCTAGTCACTGGAAAGACCAAGCCATGATTAGAGGGTTGGGACTTTAAGCCCCACCCCACAATCTTCAGGGAGGAGAGAGGGGTTGAAGGATGAGTAGATCCCCAGTGTCCAGTGATTTAATCAGTCACACCTATGTAATGAAAGTTCCATAAAAACCCCGAAAGACTAGGTTCAGGGAGTTTCTGGACAGCTGAACATGTGGAATTTTCTAGAGGGAACCTTGCTGCACTGCTTAGGACAACTCTTACGATGGAGAATTCAAGTGGTAATGGTAGGGCATCATTGTCAGTAGTCCTAGTTTTAAAGGGAATGCTTTTATCTTTCACTGTCAAAAGTGTATGTAGTTTTTGGGGTTTTTTTTCCTTTAGCAAGTGGAAGTAAAAATTAACCTACCATTTCTGGGATAAACCCAGTGTGATTGTGAATTATTCTTTTTTTAAAAAAGAAAAACAATGTGTTTCAGTTTTATTTGCTAATATTTTAGGACAAGTATCTGTGTACATTGGTGAGATTGGTCTGTAATTTTCCTTTTTTGTATTAACCTTGACAAATTTTGTCCTTTTTTTTTTTGAGACTGGCCGCACCGTGCTCAGCCAGTGAGCGCAGCGGTCATCCCTATATAGGATCCAAACCCGCGGCGGGAGCGCTGCTGCACTCCCAGCGCCACACTGTCCCGAGTGCGCCACGGGCTCGGCCCCAATATTTTATATTAATATAATCCAAATGTTGATTATTTTTTAGGTCTTAACCCTAAAATAAGTTAAGGCCTTGGCAGTCAAATATACACAATCAAACTTTTCAAGTATCTTGGGGATTTACAAGGTTCAGTCTTAATCTAGTCTTTTTTTTCGTGACCGGTAACGGGATCGCAACCCTCGGTGTCGTGCCCGCACCACGCTCAACCAGTGAGCGGACCGGTCTCTATATGGGATCCGAACCCTCAGCGGGAGCACCACCACACTCCCAAGCGCTGCACTCTACTGAGTGCGCCACCGGGCCGGCCTGACCCTGACATTTTTTTTTTCCCCTTTTTTTGTCTTTTTTCGTGTCCGGCAACGGATCGCAACCCTCAGTGTCGCGCCTGTACCGGACTGGGACCGGCAACGGGATCACAACCCTTGGTGTTGCTCCCACACCTCGCTCAACCAGTGAGCGGGAACCGGTCTGTATGTGGGATCCGAACCCTCGGCGGGAGCGCCACCGCACTCCCAAGCGGCGCACTGTAGCAGTGCGTCACCGGGCCGGCCCCAACCTTGACAAATTTTAATAGCAAGATTATTCTATATTCCTAGCACAAAAAAATGATACATGTTTGAGGTGATGGATATGTTAATTAACCTGATTTGGTCATTACACATTATATACATGTATTGAAATACCATATAGTACCCCATAAATGTGTATACTTATGTATCAATTAAATATTTTGAAAAAGAGATTATTCTTGTCTAATAAAATGACCTGTAGTATTCCCTCATTTTTGTTCCCCTAGAGAGTTTATCTAAAATTGGAATTACCTGTTCCTTGAAGGTTTGGTAAAACTTGCCGTAAAACCATCAGGGTCTGGTTTTTTTGTCCTGAGAAATTTTTTTTTTCCTTTTTGTCTTTTTTACTGATCGGTAACGGGATCGCAACCCTCAGTGTTGTGCCCATACCGGGGACCGGCAACGGGATCGCAACCCTCGGTGCTGCGCCCGCACCGCGCTCAGCCAGTGAGCGGGACCCAGTCTCCACATGGGATCCGAACCCTCAGCGGGAGCGCCGCCACGCTCCCAAGCAGCGCACTCTCCTGTGCGCCACCGGGCCGGCCCATGGCCTGAGAATTTTAAATTACTTGTTTATTGGCTTTAATATTTACAGGATCATTAGAGTCTTTGTCCTTTTCTTTGAGTCACATTTGGTAGTTTACATTAAATTTTTTGTTTATTTTTGTCCACATTTTCAAATATATTGGCAGAAAATTCAAACTTGTCTTTTGAATCTCTACCATATTTGTAATTAATTACTAATATTCAACTTTTTAAACAGGATGTTCAGGTCATTAATTTTCAGTCATTATATATATGTATGTATGTATATATATCTAAAGTGGTAATTTCATTTTGAATACCACTGTAGCTACATCCCATAAGTTATCTATGTAGAATTTTTATTTTTCATTTTGAATATATTCATATTTTCATTATGATTTATTGTTTGACTTGTAAGTTTAGAAGTTATATTGAAAAATCTTGGTGCATGTATCTTTTAAATTTTTATTGATTGATAACTTCATTGTTTTAGTAAAATGTGGTCTAATGTGATTTTGATTCTTTGAAACTTGTGTTGACCTTGTTTCAGTGGTGTCTAGTTTGTGATAGATTTTCATCAATATTCCATGTGTTTAAAAAAAAAAGTCTTTCCAGTTTTAAGGTGAGGCTTTTCTGTGTCTATTAGATGAAACACCTTAATTGAATTTACCTTCAAACTGTTATCCTTAACTGGTTTTGTCCTACTTGTTTTATCAATTATACAGGGGTAGGGGTGGTGTTAAAATGCCTGTATGAGGGAGATTTGTCAGATTCCTGTAGTTCTGTTTCTACTTTGTGCCTGTGAGTTTAGAGATTTTATTTTATTTATTTATTTATTTATTTTTTCCTTTTTGTCTTTTTTCGTGACT
>NW_007726623.1:263082-311509 GCF_000696425.1 Galeopterus variegatus | reverse complement strand
GGGATCCGAACCCTCGGACGGGAGCGCCGCCGCGCTTCCCAAGCGGCGCACTATCCAGTGCGCCACCGGGCCGGCCCGTGTTTGTTATTTTTGATTTTTGTGGTTGCGGTCTTTGTGTACCGTGCTCTAGTTTGATGAGAATAGCCAGATGCTGTCAGTACATGTATAGTCATTGTTCAGCAAATACTTACTGAGTTTCTACTATGTACCAGACATTGTCTGGGCACTTGGTATTTATCAAAGAACAAAATGGGCAATATTCCATACCTTTGTGGAACTTAGCTTCTAGTGAAACCTGCTGGGGTAGGGATGGAGGTGGCTGTGAGAATATTCTTGTTTTAGGGCCAGCCCGTGGCTCACTCGGGAGAGTGTGGTGCTGATAACACCAAGGCCACGGGTTCAGATCCTATATAGGGATGGCCGGTTAGCTCACTGGCTGAGTGTGGTGCGGACAACACCAAGCCAAGGGTTGAGATCCCCCCTTACCAGTCATCTTTAAAAAAAAAAAAAAGAAAGAAAAGAAAAAGAGAATATTCTTGATTTTATCAGCTGAGCTTTGAATTTAAAGAGGTGCTTTAATATCTTATCCAGGATCTTGAGGTGATCTGTGCCTTTTAGGTGTTTGTCATATTGCCCAGCGCAGCAGATGTGTTTAGTCTTTTATTTTTAGGGTGCTGGTATTATCTCCTATTTTGGATTACTCTTGATGTTTTGCTACCTCTGAATAGGTAAGTGCCAGATACATGTTTTTTGTTTTTTTTTTTCCTTTTTGTCTTTTTTACTGACTGGTAACGGGATCACAACCCTCGGTGTTGCGCCGATACCGGGGACCGGCAACGGGATCGCAACCCTCAGTGTTGCGCCCTGCACCGCACTCAGCCAGTGAGCAGGAACTGGTCTCCACATGGGATCTGAACCCTTGGCGGACTCTCCAGTGCGCCACCGGGCCGGCCCCAGATACATGTTTTGAATAAGTGTCAGTATTCAAAAAACTTTAAAAATTACAGCAGAAGATTTTCTTTTTATTTTTTTCTTTTGTTTTTTTTTTAAGATTTTCATTTTGTTAAGAGCTAGCAAATATGAATTTTTTTCTCCATTAATACGAGTGTTCTTGTGTCAGTGAGGAATTTCTTAGAGATTTTTCTCCTTCACATCAGTTATCTCATTTTTATATCCAGAAGTGGGAAATATTTCAAGGATAATCACTGTTTTGAAATGGAATATTTTGATTGCTAGAAAACATTTATGTGAACTTTAAATGTGACTTCAGCCAAGTACAGAATACCAAAAACAATCTGGAAAAGGGATGTGGATCAAAATAGATTATGAGCCAATCTATCTTGAGGAAAGGAAAAGAGTAGAGTCCGGCACTTATAATACATGGCATATCCTGGGGGAGAGGAGGCACTGTTTTATACTTCTTTCTTTTTCTTCTTTAAACAGTAGAAATCTATTTTCTCACAATTCCCGGAGGCTGTAAGTCTGAGATCAAGATGTTGGCAGGGTTCATTTCTCTTGAGGCCTCTCTCCTTGGCTTGTAGGTGGCCACCTTCTCCCTGTGTCCTTACTTACATGGTTGTCCTTTTGTATGTCTTATACTTACTTTTTATATATTAAAAGTCTTTTATTTGACTAACTTAAAAAGAGGCAATCAGAAACAAAAGATACATTGAAGGATATAATGGCACGTAGGCAGGGGCTAGTGTCGGAGCTCATTTTGTGGCAATGTTGGTAGCAGACCCTGCCAATTCTGAGCCTGCATTTGCTTCTGCCATAGCCCTTCCTGAATAGGATTAGGGGGTTGGTGCCAGCAGGAGCAGCACTGTGGATCCCAGAAGAAGAGTTCATAACTACCTTTAATTCTATTTTAGTAATTTTTAATGCAGCTGAGGAGTTTGAATGCAGAGGTAGTGTAACTATTGTTTTCATCAGATTTCAAACAACAAAGCTTGATAATCTTCCAGGGTGATGAGAAAAGAATGAGAAAGGAATGTAGAGGACATGGGTTAGAGAGAGAGCTGATTTAGCAGAATTGTTATGAGGATTAAAAATAAACATTACTGGGTATGTTTGTGTCTATCCCCAGAAAAAAGTAGAGAGAGTCCATCCCGGCCATTTACCATATTGTCAGGCCTAAAGTTTTCCGATTCTTGGTATCAGTTACTACTTAAGTGCCTTGTGGTTAGTGTAACCTCAGTAGCCTGCCAGGGCTCACTCACCTACATTACTTACATTGGGTAGGTGTCTCTTCCTGTTTTGTTTGCTGAGTGCCTGCTATTAATTTGTCACTGTGCTTGATCCTTTACATGTGTTATTTTTATTTATTTATTTATTTATTTATTTTTCCTTTTTGTCTTTTTTCATGTCCAGCAACAGATCGCAACCCTCAGTGTTGCGCCCATACCGGACCGGGACCGGCATCGGGATCGCAACCCTCGGTGTTGCGCCCGCACCTCGCTCAGCCAGTGAGCGGGAACCGGTCTGTATGTGGGATCCGAACCCTCGGCGGGAGCACCGCCTTGCTCTCAAGCGGCGCACTGTAGCAGTGCGCCACCGGGCCGGCCCTCCATATGTTATTTTTGACTTCATTCCTTCAAGATGAGTGTGGATATGCATCTTAAGAAGCAGCAGCCTCAGGGGAGGGAGACAGTCCTAGCCATAAAGGTTAAGAGGAAGGGGTCATTAAGGTGGTCAGAACTGGGTTGGAACCTTGGTTTGACCACTGACTAGCAGTGTGACCTTGGGAAAATTATTTCACCTTTCTAAGTTCGAGTTTCTTCATATGTAAAATGGGAATAATATTATAGTTCTCCTTCCTTTTCCATTGAAAATGACTTTGGGTGGTTTGTGGGGGGTTTTTTGTTTGTTTGTTTGTTTGTTTGTTTTGGCAGGTGTTCTAATGTAGACATAAACTCTCACAGAATAAGTGATTAAGGCCAAACTGACTTTGTTAGTAGCTTATTTTATGGACTTTTTCTAGCTTTGATTTTGAAATCTTGACTAGAGGTAGGATATTGTGAATTTTTCTTTTTTATTCTATTGTCATTTTTCTGTTTGGGATAGAAAGTCTTGGCTTTTAAAGAAATTATTCAAGCAATATGTGATTATATTTATTTTGAAAAAATATAGAGAAGGCTAAAATCCCTTCTGATCATCTTCTTCCAGTCCTTTTCCATCTTCTGCTGTTACTAGTATTGTGTCTACCTTCTTGGTTTTTCTTTTCTGTATATTTACATACTTATATATATGCTTATAGGAAATATATAATGATCGGTATGTGTGTTTTACATAAATACACCATACTATTGTGGAGTTTTTTTTCATTCATCACTTTTCACTGAGTCCCATGCAGTATATGTAGATCTACCTCATTCTTTTTCACTGCTGCATACTGAGGGTGTACTTTATAGCCATTTCCTATATCAATGGGCTTTAGGGTTTTTTTGTTATCATAAACAATTGAGCTTGCTTTTAGTTTGGTATAATAAAGTACCCTGTTCTTAGAAGCCTTTAGAACTGTTGTTTAGTGCAAAAATAAATGAAATACTAAGTTACAATCTGAATTCTTTTGCTTTTTGTCTTTGTGTTTAAAGTACAACCATTTAAACAGTGGGAAGAAAAGTTTTCTTAGAAAGCTTTTCTATTTACCTCCCCTTGAAATGAGATATGACATTGCATTTAAGCTGTCCTAGAAATGACCAATTATTTAGCAAATCTTTTTAATTGTAAAATATATGTAATGTGAAATTTACACTTTAACCATTTTTTAAAATACTAAACTTTATTTCTTAGAGCAATTTTAGGTTCACAGCAAAATTGAGCAAAATGTACAGAGAGTTCCCGTATACCTCCTGTCCCCACATATGCACAACCTCCCCTGAAGTCAATATCCCTCACAAGAATGGTATATTTGTTACAATCGATTATACACTGACACATCATTATCATCCAAAGTCTGTAGTTTACATTAGGGATCACTGTTGATCTTGTATATTGTGAGGGTTTTGACAAATGTGTAATGACATGTGTCTACCATTGCAGTATCATACAGAATAGTTTCACTGTCCTAAAAATCCTCTGTGCTCTCTCTGTTCATCTCTCCCTCCTCCCAGCCTATGGCAACCACTAATCTTTTTACTGACTCCATAGTTTTTGTCCTTTCCAGAATGTCATACTTTATGTGTGATAGAAGCCTTTTCAGATTGGCTTCTTTCACTTAGTAATATGCAGTTAAATTTACCTCATGGTTTGTTAGCTCATTTCTATTTAGCAATGAATAATACCCCATTGTCTGGTTGTGCCAAAATTTATTTATTCATATACCTACTGAAGGACCTCTTGGTTGCTTCCAAGTTTTGGCAGTTGTGGATAAAGATAGCTATAAGCATCCATTTACAGGTTTTTGTGTGGACATAGGTTTTTAGTTCATTTGGGTAAATACCAAGGAGTTTGATTTATAGTAAGAGTACGTTTAGTTTTTTAAGAAACTGACAAATTGTAATCCCACCAGAAACAAATGAGAGTTCCTATTGCTCTGTGTTCACACCAGCCTTTGGTGGTGTTTTAGATTTTGGCCATTTTAATAGGTGTGTGGTGGTATCTTGTTGTTTCAACTTGTGATTTCCTAGTGACATATGATGTTGAACATGTTTTCAAATGCTTACTTACCATCTGTATATCTTCTTTGGTGAGGTGTCTGTTCAGGTCTTTTACTCATTTTTTAATTGGGTTATTCATTTTCTTTCTTTCTTTTTTTTTTTCTTAAAAGATGATTGGTAAGGGGATCTTAACCCTTGACTTGGTGTTGTCAGCACCATGCTCTCCAAAGTGAGCTAACCGGCCATCCCTATATAGGGATCCGAACCCGTGGTCTTGGTGTTATCAGCACCACACTCTCCCAAGTGAGCCACAGGCCAGCACAAGGGTTATTCATTTTCTTACTGTTGAGTTTTCAGAGTTCTTTCTGTATTTTGGATAATGGTTCTTTTATCACATGTGATTAAGATTTTGATCAGGATTGCATTGAACCTATCAAGTTGGGGAGAACTGGCATCATGACAGTATTGAGCATTCCTATCCATGAACATGGAATATCTATCCATTTGTTTAGTTCTTTTTTGATATCTGTCATCAGAGTTTTATAGTTTTCCTCATGTAGATCTTGTACATATTTTGTTAGTTTTGTTCCTAAGTATTTCATTTTGGGGGGGGATGTGCTAATGTAAATAGTAATGTGTGTTTTAAATTTCAAATTTCACTTGTTCATTGCTGATATATAGGAAAGTGATTGATTTTTGTATATTAACCCTGTAACTTGCAACCTTGGTCTAACTGCTTATTAGTTCCAGGGTTTTTTTGTTTGTTTTTTTGTCAGTTCTTTTGGATTTTCTACATAGACCATTATGTCACCTGTGAATAAAGATAGTTTTATTTCTTCCTTCCTAATCTGTATATTTATTTCCTTTTCTTGTTTTATTGCATTAGCTAGAACTTCCAGTACAGTATTGAAGAGGAGTATTGAGAGGGGATATCCTTGCCCTGTTCCTGATCTTGGTGGGAAAGCATCAAGTTTCTTACCATTAGGTGTGATGTTAGCTGTAGGTTTTTTATAGATGTTGTTTATCAAGTTTAGGAAGCCTCCCTCTTTTTTAAAAAAAATCATGAATGGGTGTTGGATTTTTGTCAAATGCCTCTTCTCCATCTGTTGATATGATCATTTGATTTTTCTTCTTTAGCATGTTGAAGTGATGGATTAAATTAATTGATTTTTAAATGTTAGACCAGCTTTGGATAAATACTTGGTTGTTGTATATAATTCTTTTTATACATTGTTGGATTTAATTTCCTCATATTTTATTGAAGATTTTTGCATCTGTGTTCATGAGAGATATTGATCTATAGTTTTCTTTAGTGTCTTTGGTTTTGGTATTATGGTGATGTTGGCTTCATAGAATGAGTTAGAAAATATTTCCTCTGCTTCTT
Source organism: Galeopterus variegatus (assembly GCF_000696425.1). NCBI lineage: Eukaryota > Metazoa > Chordata > Mammalia > Dermoptera > Cynocephalidae > Galeopterus > Galeopterus variegatus. The sequence goes on along the minus strand of NW_007726623.1, from coordinate 305,527 downwards.
TCTGTCTTCTGGAAGAGATTGTAGAGAATTGGTGTAATTTTTTTTTTTTCTCAGGTATTTGGTAGAATTCTTCTGGGCCTGGTGTTTTCTGTTTTGGAAAGTTGTTAATTATTGCTTCAATTTTAAAAATAAATATAGACCATTAAAATCATCTGTTTCTTTGTACATTTTGGCAGTTTACTTTTTTCAAAAAAATTTTCCATTTCACCTAGGTTATCAACTTTTGGAGCATAGAGTAGTTGTTCATAATATTCTTTTGTTATCCTTGTTTGTAGGATCTATAGTGATGTCTTGTCTTTCATTTCTGTTATTAGTAATTTGTGTCTTCTTTCTTTTCTTAGTTAACCTGTCTAGAGGCATATTGACTTTATTGATCTTTTCAATAAACCACTTTTTGGTTTTGTTCACTTTTCTCTGTTGATTTCCTGCTTTTAGTTTCATTGATATCTGCTCTAAAATTCTTACTATTTTTCTTCTTCTTACTTTGGAATTAATTTGCTCTGCTTTTTCTTGTTTCCCAAGATGGAAGCTTAGATTATTGATTCTAGACTTTCTTCTTTTCTAACATGTGCATTCAGTGCTATAAATTTCCTTCTGAGCACTGCTTTTGTTGCATCCCACAAGTTTTGATAAGTGTATTTTTATTTTCATTTAGTTCAAAACATTTTTAACTGTCTCTTAGGATTTCTTCTTTGACTCACATGTTATTTAGAAATACATTATTTAATCTTCGAGTATTTTGAGTTTTTTAAGTCATCTTTCTGTTTTTGATTTTAGTTGAATATCATTGTGGTCTGAAAGCACACTGTATGATTTCCATTATTTTAAATTTGTTAAGATGTTTTATGGTCTAGAATGTGGACTATCTTGGTAAATGTTTCACGTGAGCTTGAGAAGAATGTGTAATCTGCTCTCGTTGAAGCAGTCTGTAGATGTTAATGATATCAGATTGATTGATGGTATTGTTGAGTTCAGCTATGTCCTTGCTGATTTTCTACCTGCTGCATTTTCCCATTTCTGTAGAGGCAAATTGGAGTCTCCAGATATAATAGTGGATTTATCTATTTTCTCTTGCATTTCTGTCTATTTTTGACTTAAGTATTTGGACACTGTTGTTAGGCACATACGCATTAAGGATCGTTAATCCTTTTATCATTATATAAAGCCCCTCTTTATCCCTGATAACTTACCTTGCTTTGTAGTCTGCTCTGTTTTAAATTAATATTGCTACTCCTGATTTTTTTGATTAGTGTTAGCGAGCATGATAAATCTTTCTCCGTCCCTTTACTTTTTTTTCCCCCCTCCCATCCCTTTACTTTTAGTCTATATGACTTTATATTTTAAGTGGGTTTCTTGCAGACAATATATGTAGTTGGGTCTTATTTTTTTATCCACTCCAAAAATCTCTGTTAACTGGTGAATTTAGACCATAGACTGACCTTCATTGTGATTGGTGATATAGATTATTGGATTAATATTCATCATATTAGTTAGTTTTCTATTTTTGGCCCTTGTTTTTTGTTCCTATTTTTGTCATTCACACTTTTTCTGTCTTTTGTGGTTTTAATTGATCATTTTATATGGTTCCATTTTCTCTCCTTTCTTAGCATATCAATTAAACTTTTTTCTTTCTTTTTTTTTTTAAGTGGTTGCCCTAGAGTTTGCAACATATATTTACAAACTAATTCAAGTTCACTTTCAAATAACACTCTACAGGTAATGCAAACACCTTATAATAAATTATTCCTAATTCCTTCTTCCTATCTCTTGTATCACTGTTGTCATTCATTTCACTTATTCATAAGCATGCGTAAACATAAATACATACAGAAGCATGCATGATTGAGTACGTTGTTGCAGCTGTTATTTTGAACAAACTGTTATCTACAAGATCAATTAAGAATAAGAAAGAAGTTTTTATTCTGTCTTTACTAATTCATTCTCCAGTGCTCCTCTTTTCTCTGTGTAGATCTGAGTTTCTGACCTATATCATTTTCCTTCTCCCTGAAGTATTTTTTGCAATGTAGGTTTACTGGCAACAAATTCCCTCAATTTTTGTTTGAGAAAGTCTTTATTCCTCCTTCACTTTTGAAGGGTAATTTTGCAGGGTATAGAATTCTAGGTTGGTTTTTTTTCCCCCTCAGTATTTTAAATATGTCACTTCACTCTCTTCTTGCTTGACTTCTGGAAAGTTGGATGTAATTCTTGCTTTTGCTCCTCTATAGGTGTAAGGTGTTTTTTTTTTTTTTCCCCCCTCTGGTTTCTTTTAAGATATCTTCTTTATCTTTGATTTTCTGATATGTAACTATGATATGCCTAGGTGTAGTTTTTCTGATATTTAACTATGATATGCCTAGGTGTAGTTTTTCTTGCATTGCTTGGTGTTCTCTGAACATCATGGATCTATGGTTTGGTGTCTGACATTAATTTGGGGGAATGTCTCAGTTATTGCTGTTGTCTTTTTCTTTTCTTTCTGGTATTCCTATTATGCATGTGTTACACCTTTTTTGAAGTTGTTTCAAAGTTTTTGGATGTTTTGCTGTTTGCTTTTCAGTTTTCGAAGTTTCTGTTGTCATATCCTCAAACTCAGAAATTCTTTTCTCAGCCATCTCCACTCTGTTAATTAGCCTGTCAAAGGCATTCTTCATTTCTGTTATAGCTATTTGTTTTGTTTTTCTCTAGCATTTTTTTTTTTTAATTTCTTAGAATTTCCATTCCTCTGTTTACGTTATCTTTCTGTTCTTGGATGGTGTCTGTCTTTTTCACTAAAGCCCTTCGCATTTAATTATGATTTTAAAAAATTCCTGGTTTGCTAATACTACCATTTCTGAGTTTGGTTCTGATACTTGTTCAGTCTCTTCAAGCTGTGTTTTTTGCCTTGTGTGCCTTGTAATTTTTTGTTGAAAGACAGGCATAACACAGTGGGTAAAAGGAACTGCAGTAAATAGGTCTTTTGTAGTGCAAGGTGTGGGGGAAGGGAGAGCACTCTACAGTTCTGTGATTCGGTCTCAGTCTCTTGGGGGAGCCTGTACCCCTGTACTGTGAACTTCGTAAGTGCTTAGTTTTTCTCTCCATCATGGGGGAGGCTTTAATTAGGATTGTTTCTCTTGAGGACAGGTCTTGTTAAGAACAGAATGTTTTGGCATATTTCAAAATAGTTCCTTTACTCTTTTCCCTGCCAGAAGGAAAAGGGGATTTTTCTCCAATATTTACTGTGAGGACCTGGTAGAGCTCCTCAAGGTAAAACTCACAAAAGTGTGGGGACCCCTATATTAGTCCGTTTCTGTTGCTTATAACAAAATACTTGGAACTGGGTGATTTGTAAGAAAACAAAATTTGTTTGCTTACAGTTTCAGAGGCTGGGAAGCCCAAAGTCCAGGGAACACGTCTGATGAGGGTCTTGGTGGTGGCGACACTGACCCGGGGGTCTCACGTTACAAGATGGTGGAAGCAGAGAGAGAGCTGAGAGAGAAAGACTCTCCATTTCTTTTAAAGCCCTCAGAGCCATGCTCCTGACCACTATTTTTAATCCTTTCACTATGGCACGGTCCTACAATCTAATCACTTTGTCAAGGCTTCACTTTTCAATTACCATAATAGGATTTCTCACCCTCTTAACAGTCACAGTGGGGGCCAAGTTTGTGATACATAAAACTTGGAGGACATAATTCAAGCTTCAGTGAGTTTTGGGGGGACATAATTCAATCCACGACAATCCCCTATGACCAGGGACCCCCTCCTCACCAGACTTTTCAACTCTCAGGGTTGTCTACACTGAGCCTCCAACAATTTGTCAATTTTAGTTCAGGTTTTTCTACTTTAGCACTGGTTCCTGTGGAGGTTTCTCCTTCAGTAAATTGTGATTCTGTCTGCTTTACTGTCTCTCCAATTTGGGGGGCAGCAGTTTGCCCTGTGACCTCACTTCTCTTATGGATCTAAGAAGAATTATTGATTTTTCAGTTTATTGAACTTTTTACTTGTTGCTAAGAGGGAGTGGTAGTTTCTGAACTCCTTACATGCTGGCCTGGAAACTAGAAGTTACATTTTAGCCATTTTGAAGTATACAATTTAATGGCATTAAGTACATTCACAATCTTGTGCAACCATTACCACCATAAATCTCCAAATAGGTTTTTTATCTTCCCAAACTGAGATTCAGTACCCATTAAACACTAATTTCCCATTACTTCCATAGCCCAGCCCCTGGCAACCATCATTCTGCTTTCTCTTGCTATGAATTTGACTACTCTAATTACTTCATATAAGTGGAACCATACAGTCTTTGTTCTTTTGTGACTGGCTTTAAGCATAAGTTCTTCAAGATTCAGCAATGTTGTAGCATGTGTCAGAATTTCCTTTCTTTTTAAGTCGGAATTATTTTCAATTGTATGTAAATACCACATTTTGCTTATCCATTTATCCATCAATGGACACTACATTGCTTTAAGCTTTTAGCCGTTGTGAATAATGTTGCTATGAACATAGATGTACAATAATCTGTTCGAGTCTCTGCTTTCAGTTCTTTTGGATATAGACCCAGAAGTGGAATTGCAGGATCATATGGCAGTTCTGTTTTTACTTTTTTGAGGAACTGTCGTACTGTTTTCCATAAGACTGCACCATTTTACATTCCCCCGGTAGTGTATTAGGGTTCCAGTTTGTACATACTTTTTAAGTGTTTATTCATTCACAAGCTGATAAAAGTATTCAAAGCACTGTTTGTTGCTTAAATCTTTCTGGCAGCGAAGTCCAGGGAAGAGTTTTCTTTGTAGAATTTATGAGTTCTGTGATATTATCTTTTCCTGGTTTTCTTCCTATCATTCTTGGCTTCTACCTTTTACTTTTCTTCCAGCCCACTTTCTCATTTTGTTTTTCAGTCTTTCTTATTTTCCGTACTATCCCTTCGGTTATCTCTACTTTTGTGGCTGAATTACTGTGTACTGTATGTGCTAATGATGCTCATATCACCTCTAACCCTGATGTCCTCTTGAGTTCCAATGCTTACTGGGCATTTCCACTCATACTGATTTTGCCTCCAAATGAGTTATGACCCTAGTAATGTGTTTAAATGCTAGTGAGCTGGAATCTCAGTACTGCCAAGTATTAGTTGTTTGACCTCTGAGCTTGTTTCCTCTCGTCTAATGGGAAGGCTAACAGTTATTATGAGGATTAAATGATAGTTAATATAACTTTTATATTGCAGTGTATGTGGATCATAGTTAAGATGTATAGCCATTATTACTATTATTATTTGTATGGAGAATTTCTCCCCTTTTTTGGATAAATTTCTTTTTAATTGCCATGAGATTACCTAATCAAAAGATAGTGTTATTTTTATTAATTTTGTATGTTATCATACTACTCTTTAAAAAGCGGGTACCCATTTACAGTGCTTCAGCAGTAAATGAATGTCCCTGCTTCCCCATATTTTTCTCCCAATATTAATTTTAATTATTTATGATTTGTTGCTGATTCACTGGATATAAAGGAAAGATTTTTTTTCAGTAAAAAAATTAATGAAAAATTAATAAAATGCTGAATGTTTTGTAGATGGTGGCTTGCGTTTTGGTTTTTTTTTTGAATGAGTGCCCTGTTCAGATCATTGACCATTAGGTTACTATTTCTTTGGCTCCCTTTAGGCATTGTATAAGCTTAAAATTTATCCTCTGGTGTTTTGAGTTTCCTCTCCCCTCCATATTTTGAAAGGACTTCCTCTTGTTTTAATTCTCATACTTTATGTTATTGCTCCTCAGTCGTCTCTGCTTTATCCTTCCTCAATCCCTGTTATTGAGAAATATGCTTATAACAAGCCCCCCAAGCAAATTTTATATCAGTTAAGTTTATTGCACTATGATAACAGTTGAGTTAGTTAATTTCTTAGTGTCTTCAACTATAAAGGAGTTATGAAGAATAAATGAAATTTATTCAAGAAATATTTGAGTGCCTATGAAGTGCCAGACTCAAATATGTTTAAGAACTGCCTGGCATACGTTAGGTCCTCCATAAATAGTAGCAGCTGTCGTGATAGTTTCACATGTAGTATAAGCTATACTAACAATTTGGGATGTGGCACCATGGTGGAAGAAAGGCGGCATTTCTGAGTTCTGGCCTAACCACTTCCAAACTGTGTTATGTGGGTCAGTTACTGTCTCTGCAACACAGATTATTTGTTAAGAAAAAGAAAAGATACAACATTGTTGAGAGATTCAGATGAAAATGTGTGAATACATTTGGTAAAGCAAGGTACAGATGCTAACGTCCTTTAAAAGCAATCTTCTTTTATCACTTTCCTTTGCAAATATAGATTACATCATTCTTTTATGACAGTTTTATTGAGATACAACTCACATACCATAGCATTCACCTACTTAAAGTGTACAGTTTAATGTTTTAGTATATCACAGTGTTTTGCAACCATCATTACAATCACTTAGAATATTTTCATTACTCCAGAAAGAAACCCTATACCCTTTAGTAGTCACTCGCCATTTCTCTCCTGTCCCCCTAGCCTTAGGCAACCACTAATGTACTTTCTGTTTCTATAGATTTGTCTATTCTAAGTATTTCATATAAATGGAGTCATATAATACATGTTATTTTTGTAACTAGCTTATTTCTCTTAGCCATATTTTCCAGATTCATCTGTGTTGTAGCATGTATCAGTACTTCATTTCTTTCTTTCTTTTAACCAAATAATATTCATTGCATGGAGATACTGCCTTTTGTTTATTCATTTATCAGTTGATAAATATATGGGTGTTTCTAATTTTTGGCGTTTATGAATAATGCTGCTGTGAACATTAGTGTACAAATTTTTCTGTACACATACGTTTTCATTTCTCTTGCATATATATGTCTAGCAGTGGAATCATTGTGGACATACATTTTCATTTCTCTTGGATATAAATATATAGGAATGGAAGTGTTGGGTCATATGGTAGCTCTATGTTTGACCTTTTGAGAAACTGCCAGACTGTTCTCCAAAGTGGTCGTACCATTTTACGTTACCACCAGCAGTGTATGAGGATTCCGATTTCTCCACATCAGTGCCCAACACTTGTTATCGTGTGCCTTTTTGAGTATAGTCATCTAGAGGGTGTGAAGTGATATCTCATTGTGGTTTTGATTTGCATTTCTTTGATGGCTAATGACCTTTTGACTTTTTTTTTTTTTTTAATGTGCTTATTGGCCATTTGTCTCTTCTTTGGAGAAATACCTACTCAAGTTATTGCCCATTTTTAAGTTGGGTCTTTTTATTATTGACTTGTAGGAGTTTCTTATATATTCTCTATACAAGTCTTTGTTAGATGTATGATTTGTAAATATTTTCTCCTGTTCCATTGGGTTATCTTTTCACTTCTTGATGGTATTATTGAAGCACAAATATTTTTAATTTGATGAAATCCAATTTATCTATTTTTTCTTTTGTCTCTAGTATTTTTGGTGTCATCTAAGAAGGCTTTGCCTAATCCAAGGCCACAAATATTTACTCTTATGTTTTCTTCTAAGAGTTTGATTACATCATTTTTAATGACTGTATTTCATTCAATAGGTCAAAGAACATTAGTTCAGATAAAATCATGGTTATTTCGTGCTGGGTATTTAGGTCTCATGTATTTGTGGATGACCTGGATTATTTGTTCTGTGGTGTTCCCCACAGTGTCCTGTGTCTTCTATATTTAGATATTTCTCTTTTTCCTTTTATAAACTCTTTGGACATTGTTATGTATGACTTTGTACTCAGTATAAACACCTTAGGGTAAATTCATAGAAGTGGAATAATTGGGTCAAAGGATGTGTAGATTTTAACACCTTTTGATATCTATGGGCAGAAAAATTACCTCAGTTACAGTTTTACTTTTACTGGTGGTTCCAACCAGTTTTATGTTAATAAATTTTAAAGCTTTTTTATTATGGAAAAATTTGAAAGGCAGAAATGTAGACAGACCAATGTAATGAACTTTCAGTTACCCAGCTCCAATAATCGTATACCCAGGGCCAATCTTGACTATCCCATTCCCTACTTCTCTCTTTTATTATGAGGATACTTCAAAAAGTTCATGGAAAGGTTCATATTATCTTTTAATTCTATTTTTTATTAACTTTCTGAAGTACCCTCATTACGATTTTAAAACTGTCAAATTATAATAAAAATGCAGAAAATTACACATGTCATAAATACATTTTTACAAGCTGAAACCCACCTGGGAAATCAGTCCCCCAGATACTCCCTTGTGTCCACTTCTAGCAATACCTTCTCCCCAAGGGCAACTAGTATTCTGACATCTGACAGCACTAATTAGTTTTGCCCAGTTTTGTTCCTTAAATAAATATAGTGTCAGAGTGTGTACTCTTGTGTCTGACTTTTTTTGGCATTATTTATGAGATTATCCATGTTATTGCATGCAGTTGTTGATTTATTTGCTCTTGTTGCTATATGAAATTTTATTGTATGAAATATTTATTGTTGATGGACATTTGGATAGATGCTAATTTTTGGCTGTTACAGATAGTTCTGCTGTGAACATTCAAAGTTAGTATCCTTTGAATACATGTATGCATTTTGGGAATATACCTAGGAGTGAAATTACTAGGTCATAGGGGTATGTGTATAGTTAATATTGGAAAACTGGTGGAATCTACTAAAGTGTTTGTACCAAATTACACTTCCACTAGCAGTGTGTGAAAGTTCCCCTTACTCTGTATCTCCTCCAATTTGTCATATTTTCCATTCTTTTTATTTTAGCCACACTGGTAGCTATGGAGTGATATCTTATGGTAGTTTTCATTTATGCTAGTGAAGTCAAGTACATTTTATACTCTTATAGGTCATTTGGATATAATTTTTTATGAACGGTATATTTAAATTTTTTGTTCTATTTTCTGTTGTATTATCTGTTTTCTTATTGTATTAGCTCTCTTTATTATCTCACAGTTTATGTGGGTCAGGTACTTGGGAGTGGCATGGCTGGACAGTTCTGGCTTGGGTGTGATCAGCCCTCTGAAGGCTTAGTGGAGCTAGATGATCCTTTCCAAGGTGGGCTCATTCACATGCCTGGCAGGTTAGTTCTGGCTGTTGGTGTGAGGCCTCAGGTCCTTTTCTTGTGGTCCTATTGTCAGGAATGCCTGAATGTCCAGTTCTTAGGACATGGTGACTGACTCCCCACCGAGAGAGTGATTCAAGAGAAGGAGAACCAAGTGGAAGCTATTATTTTTATGACTTAGCCTCAGAAGTCACATAGCATCTACTTTTGCCATGTTCTGTTTGTTAGAAGAGAGTCACTCAAGGCCCAGCTTACATTCAAGGGGAGGGGAAGGGAGGAGTGTCAAAGAATTTGTGGATCTTTTTTAAAACCAACATATGGTAGGATTCTTTTATTCTGTATATGACTTTTTCGTCAGATATATGTATTGTGAATATTTTTGCCTATTACACTGTGAGTTGTCATTGTGTTTTTTTGTTTTTTTTTTAAAGATGACCGATAAGGGGATCTTAACCCTGGACTTGGTGTTGTCAGCACCACGCTCACCCAAGTGAGCTAACCGGCCATCCCTATATAGGGATCCGAACCTGTGGCCTTGGTGTTATCAGCACCACACTCTCCCAAGTGAGCCATGGGCCGGCCCTCATTGTGTCTTTTGAGGGAGAGAAGTTCTATTAATTTTTTCCTTTATGGTCAGCCCTGCCCATATTATTTTGAAGAAAATCCCAAAATAATTCTTTTGTTTCTTCTGTAAATATGTCAGTATATATCTTTCAAAAGTAAGGGACTCTTTTAACCGTAACAAACACAAAAGTATCATGTCTGAAAAAAACAAAAACTCGTGACAATTGCTTGATATTATCCAGTACCTAGTCAGAGTTGAAACTTCCAGTTGTCTCAGATATAAAACTTTTGTACTCTTTTCTTAGTTTGGCAAATCAGGATCCAAATAAAACGTGCCCTTTTTTTTTCTTTTCCTTTTTGTCTTTTTTCGTGACCGGCAACGGATCGCAACCCTCAGTGTCGTGCCCGGACCGGGACCGGCAACGGGATCACAACCCTCGGTGTTGCGCCCGCACCTCGCTCAGCCAGTGAGCGGCAGGTCTGCATGTGGGATCCGAACCCTCCGCAGGAGTGCCGCTGCGCTCCCAAGCGGCGCACTGTAGCAGTGTGCCACCGGGCCGGCCCCCCATTTTAAAAATCTGTAGGTTCCCCATTTATTGCTCTACCCCCCTTGCCATCTGTTTGTGGGAGACCTGGATTGATTATCTTATAGTGATCCCCACAGTGTTCTGTGACCTCTATTTTCTGTACACTGGTAGTTGGATCTTGAGGAAGTTTCTCTTTTGGGGGTAAACTGCCTTGTACTCTCACTTTAAAATTTTTGTCTTAAACTGGTGTTGCTTCTTTGGTTGTCTTTGGAGGCTGAATGTGGAGCCCAGTTGAAAATTTTTAAGGGCTTTCAACCTAAGTCACATTGAAATTCATTCAGATCAGAGTTGTTCTATACTTAAAATGTGATGACTTTCATTTTGGAATGCACTTTTTTTTTTTTTTTTCCTTTTTGTCTTTCTTTTTTTCGTGTCCGGCAATGGACTGCAACCCTCAGTGTCGCGCCCGTACCGGACCGGGACCGGCAACGGGATTGCAACCCTCGGTGCCGTGCCCGCCCCTCGCTCAGCCAGTGAGCGGGAACCGGTCTGCATGTGGGATCCGAACCCTCGGCGGGAGCGCTGCCGTGCTCCCAAGCGGTGCACTGTAGCAGTGCGCCACCGGGCCGGCCCCTTGGAATGCACTTTCTACCCATCCCTTTTCTGTGTGTTTGCAAAGCCACATGACAGTGAATTTTCTGTTTTCTGTTGAATGACAGCACTCTGACTGTGAGCCTTGTCATCTTGAGTGTACCCACACCCTGAACTCTGTGGGAATCTCTACATTATCAGTTATATACAGGAAGAAGGAAGAAGAGCTTCCAGCTAAGGAGACTGAAAAATGACCAGTGGGGAAGCAAGTAGAGTGTGATATCAAAGAAGCCAAGTGAGGAAAATGTTCTAATAAGGAGAGTCTACTAGTGGACTGTATTGAATGCTGCTGAGAGTGAGGTTAAGATGAGGACAGAATTTTTTGTATTAGCAAAAATTGAAAACTGAATGGTCATCGGTGGCCTGGTTAAATCAATGGTAAAACAAAGGAAAGTCTATACCAAGTAAAGCATTGTATTCTCCAAGAAAATAGAATTTTTTTTTTTTTCTATCATGCTATTAGTCAGGGTTTTTTCCAGTGGACTCTGTCTTGTTTTATATATGTATTGGGTTATGCACTACAGGAAAGGAGGGTATGTTATATCTTATGAGCTTTCTGCATTAATTCACACTCCACTTTACCTTATTGCACTTAAAATAACCATAACTGGTATCGAGACAGAGTAAAATTTTACTTAGTTTGACTTAACAACAAAGTAAGCAAGCCTGTAACTCTTCATTTGAGAACCCTGAATGTAGTAGTGGGGGGTTATACAATAGTTGTCTGATGTAGGAGAAAAACTTTCTTGGTCAACTATTTGTGGGGTAAGGAGACAGTTCAAACCTACATGAGCTGTCTATTTGCATGCACCTGGCTCTACTGATCTTTTTGCAGTTTGGCCTTCTTTGGAGATAGCAACATGTTTACTTGGACTGAAGCAAAAATGAAAAACTAGGCATACTATACAAACCAAGTCAGTCTCCCAGCAGAGTACATTGATATAGTACAATTTAAAATTCTCTGTCACTGAGACTCTATACTTTGAGATCTTTTTAAATTTGCTTAATTTTTTTAAGAGTTTGAGACTGATATTTATTTATTTATTTTTTATTATTTTTTTCCTTTTTGTCTTTTTTCGTGACCGGTAACGGGATTGCAACCCTCGGTGTCGCGCCCGTACCGTGACCGGCAACAGGATCGCAACCCTCGGTGTCGCGCCCGCACCGCGCTCAACCAGTGAGTGGACTGGTCTCTATATGGGATCTGAACCTTCGGCGGGAGCGCCGCCGCACTCCACCGGGTGCGCCACCGGGCCGGCCCGAGACTCGTATTTATTGATTTTTTTCCCCCTTCATTTCTTTGAGTATCCTGGTTTCACCTTTTTTTTTTTTTTCCTTTTTGTCTTTTTTCGTGACTGGCAACGGGATCGCAACCCTCAGTGTCGCGCCCGCACCGCGCTCAGCCAGTGAGTGGACCGGTCTGTATATGGGATCCGAACCCTTGGCGGGAGTGCCGCCGTGCTCCCAAGCGCCACACTCTACTGAGTGCGCCACCAGGCCGGCCCATCCTGGTTTCACTTATATTTGATATTTTATACTTCTTTACTTCTTAGATCCATTGGAGTTAAGAATTTGGGGATTTAACGAGCCTTAAGTAACCATTTAGTCTAAACCTCATTTTACAGATAAGTGAACAAGCTCAAAGGAATGAAGTGACATGCCCAGATATTGACTGAACTGAATCTATGTGTCATCCCCATTAAGTTTGGTAATATGGAGAGGGTAAAATGATACCCTTGTGGCATCGGGTCGAGGTATGTACCATAATTTTAAGGGGACTGTGGCTTTAATTACATTGCCACTGTTCTGATGAATATTTATGTGCTGTAGTAGTTCTTTTAGAATCATAGAGACATCTAGTTGAGCTCTTTTACATTTTTTGATTAAGAAAGTTGAGACCTAGAGATGTGATCTTAATTCATCCAAGATTATAAACTGTAAACATTTATTCTGTGCTTAGCTTTAATATGAGTCAGAGAAGTGCTGTCCAGGAGAACGTTATATGATGGTGTTCTTTACCTAAACTGTCGGTGTGCCTGTTTAAATAGTTAAAATTAAACAAAGTTTAAAATTCACCTCCTTAGCCTTGCTAGCCACATATCAGGTACTCAGCAAGTATGTGTGGGTAGTAGCTACTGAATTGGACAGCTCAGGTCTAGAGCCCTTTTTTTTTTTTTTTTTTTTTTTGATCTTTGGGAGCTTTAGAATTGTTAGAGGTGGAGACCGAGGTGTATGAGTATGACTAGAATTGCCAAGTAAAAATTAGAAGGTTTGTGTTCAAAACTAGAAGGAAAAACTTAACTCTTGGAGTCTTAGAGCTATGGCAGTGCTACAACTTGTTGTGGCCTAGGCCATTTCTTTTTTCATGTTTCATCCATTTTTTTAGGATAGTAGTAGAAACCTACATGAAGTGGGTTTTTTGTTTGTTTTTTGGTTTTTTTGTGCCATGTCTTAGGTATCTTGTTTTGCCAATTAAAAATGACATCCTTGGGCTTGAGTTTTCAGTGAATACATTCATTCAGTTTCATGGTGCTCAGCATATTTTTCGATCTCTGTACTTAAAATTAAAAAACAATTTTTTTAACTGTAAATTAACAAATTGTAGTTGTATATATCTGTAGGGTACAAATATATCTAGGTTAGGATTTATTAATACAGTGTGGAATGATTAAATCAAGCTAATTAACATATCACCTCAAACACCATTTTTTGTGATGAGAATATTTGAAATTTACTCTAAGCGATTTTCAAATGTATAGTGCATTATTTACTATATTCACCATGCTGTGCATGTATCTTAAAGAAAAACTTATTTCTCCTGTCTAATTGAGGCTTTGTATCCTTTGACCATCGTCTCCTCAACCTTTCCTTTCCCCGCAGAACAATCTCTGTAGTTTTATCTCACATTTAATCACTTGGTTGCCAGGATGCCATACAAAAAGTTTTGGTGTCTTTCTTGCTTTGGTACTCTGGATGATGGAAGTTTTAGCTTTTACGTGAAATTAAGTTTGAGTGTATATCTTGATTGAACCAACTAAGTATAGCGTGGTGATTGGGATCATATAGTCTTTTGTGCTATTGATCTGTGTCCTTACCCACTGTTATAACAGGCAGAGGAGTTCTCTGGGTTTTACTTTGGATGCTGATTTACTAATTTATGACTTGGCTCCATTTTATTAGTGACTTAGGTTGGGTCGGCTTCATGTATGCCTGCAGTGATTTGAGTGTCCATTAAGGTGCATAGACAGACGGTGATGTAATCGGATCAGTGCCAAAGTTTTTCCTTAAAGTACTTTACATACATGATTTTGCTTTTACAAGGTGGTAGTTTGGATTTACCTTGTGTGTTTTGTACGTCACACAGTAGTCTTTTTGCATTCTTGGTAGGGTGATTTTTAGTTAACGGTTTTAGAAGCCTTGGTATTCTTGCCTTGGGTTTTATGAAAATGATTGGTGTTTCAGAAACTAGCTGATGGAGTTACCTATATATAATTTTTTTTTTGTTGGAAGATGCCTCTGAAGACATGGAAGTTGTATTATTTAGGTTACTTCTCACAATTATGCGTGTTTGTGAAATTATTATTATTATTATTATTATTTTCCTTTTTGTCTTTTTTCGTGACCGGTAATGGGCTCGCAACCCTCGGTGTCGCGCCCGCACCGCGCTCAACCAGTGAGCGGACCGGTCTCTATATGGGATCCGAACCCTCGGCGGGAGCGCCGCCAGGCAGGCCCGTGAAATTATTTTTTTTATGATTTTTGTATTCAAAATTTTGTGGATGATTTTTAAACTCACAGTGTGCTAGGCATTGAAGATAAAATGATGAACAAGGTGTCATAGAGATGGGTTATCTTCCCGTCTCATTGTCTGCCATCTCTTTAAACTTGGATATTTTGGAGAACATGTCTGAGGACACTTGCAGCAATGGGATCACTGAGATCTGCATTAAGATGACACTGAGTGAGGTGGTCTGCCTTAGGATTTCTGATTCTGGTAAGAAGTAGAGTTCCTTGCTTTTGTGTGTTCAGGCTTTGGATTATCACCTGTCTGTAATTGAGAGTGCATTTTTAGTTGTGTATAATATATGAAGAAAAGGCTTCTTGCTTGTTATATAATAGCCATGGCATCCTCTTGTGAATTCGTATCAGCAGAAACATTGTATTTGTATATAAAATGTATATGAGAGCATAGGGAGGAGATTTTTTTCCCTAAAGTGAGTTTTTTTTGTTTTTAAATAAATTCATTGTTCATAGAGGATGGTTTGGAGCAATTCCTTTCTTAATTATGCTGAACTATAAAGTAGGGATAATAACTAATAATAGCGTTGAAAAACACTTTACAGTGCCAACGCAAAGGGTTTGTAAGGGTGGCTGTTCATTCCTGCTATTCTCAAGTTTTGTGATTAAGCAAGTGCATTTAGATGCTGTTTGGTTGAGAATCTGTTCTTTTGCTGTTTTAGGTTAAACCAGTCCTTATTCTTAAATGATATTTTTATAAATGTGTTGCATTTGCATTTTCTTCATTGGCCTTAATCAGAGTCAGTAGTGATTTGTGATATAAGAGTTAGACTGTATGGCTGTTGAGAAGAATGGGGATCATTTAAGGAATGGTTGGCAAAAATATAAAAATTAAAGTATATTTTCTTTTTTCCCTCTGTCTTGATTCCTTTTTGGGGAGGAGGCTCTGGATCCATTTCCTCTGAGAGAATAATGTAATGATAGCAATTATGAAAATAAATATATTATTGATCATCAAGTCCTATTTTTCCTCCTTTGGCTTCCATGATAGTGCAGTATTGCTTCCACTGTTTTTAAATAGTCTTGCTCTAACCATGCCCCCTTCTCATTTTGTCCTTTAATTATGATGTAAGAACTACAGTTTCCTAGAAGTTAAATCTTGGGGAGATTTCCCTATTTTTCAGCTTCCATGTTCTTTGGGGGAAACCTTTCACCATCCTCATAGATTCCACCATCATCTGTATGTCTAATTTTCTTTTTTTTTTTTTTTTCCTTTTTTTCTTTTTTCGTGACCAGTAACGGGATTGCAACCCTCGGTGTTGTGCCCGTACCATGACCGGCAACGGGATCGCAACCCTCGGTGTTGTGCCCGTACCATGACCGGCAACGGGATCGCAACCCTCGGTGTCGTGCCCGCACCGCGCTCAGCCAGTGAGCGGACCGGTCTCTATATGGGATCCGAACCCTCGGTGGGAGCACCGCACTCTACCGAGTGCGCCACTGGGCCGGCCCTGTATGTCTAATTTTCAAAACAATCATCTCTTTCTGGCTTAGTTAGCTTTTTTCTGTGGTCTCATGTTATAGTTTGTCTGGATACCATCAGTTAAATTCTTTCAAGGTCAGGATCGGGAACTCCATGTCTCCATTTCCTAAATAATGCTTGTCTCACTTCTCCTTCACCATCAACACTTGCTCAGTTCCCATAGCCTTAAAACTCCTTCCCAGTCCACCATTCTCCTTAAAATTTATTAAAAAAAAATTTTTTTTAAGTCAAAGTTTTATATGTTCATAGTTTAGAGTCAACTAGTGCTAGAAGGTTAGGTAAGAAAAACAGCAGTCCTTAACCATCCCACCTTTTTTTCCCCTTTCCTAAAGGCAGCTATAATACTTTGGACACATTTAGCCATTTTAAAAAAATTCTCTCTCTCTCTCTCTCTATCTCTCTATGTCTCTATCTCCATACATCTGAAGAGCGTATTTGGATTGCTTCCATGTTTTAGCTGTTGTAAATAATGCTGCTGCAGACATGGGTGTACAGATATGTCTTTGAGACCTTGCTTTCAGTTCTTTTGAATATAGACCCAGAAGTAAGATTTCTGGGTCATATGGTGAAATTCTACTTTTAATTTTTTTTAGGAACCATCATACTACAACATTCCACAGTGGCTTCGCCATTTTACATTCCCTCCAACAGTGCACGAGGGTTCTAATTTCTCCATATTCTTGTCGACACTTGTTATTTTTTTTTTCCGATGGTAACCATCCTAATGGGTGTGAGGTGGTTGCTTCATTATCTTTTTGTTTTCTATTTTGCTCTGAAGAAATCTGAAGCTATTCAGATTTTGATCCTTTGTGGAAGATCTGTGCTCTTCTTTGTGCACAGGGTCAAGAAATTTTACAGTGATGTTCCTTGGTGTGGGTCATTTTCAGGGACTTTTTTGGGGACTTGTTTCTCTGCTTTCTTCCCTTCTGTTTTCTGTTCTCTTCTTTTAGAAACCTTCTTACTTGGATGTTGGATGTTCCATTTTGGTCTTTCAATTTTCTTTCCTATTTTCTAATTTTTTTCCCTCCGCTTTTTCTTCCATCCTTTCTATTCAGTTTTAAATTTCTGCTGTAAAATTTCTAATTTCCAAGAGCTCTTTTTATTCTCTGTATCCTTTTAAGTAGTGTTCTTGTTGTTGTTGTTTTAATGGATGCATTATCTTCTTATCTTTCTGGAGACATCAACTATTATTTTTTATATTCTTTATTTGTGTTGTCTTTTTCCTCCAACTTGCATTTTTCAGTCTGTTTTGCTACTTTTCATGATAGAGGTTTCCTAGAGGTGTCTGAAAGTCATTGGTTTTCTTTCTTTCTTTCTTTTCTTTTCTTTTTTTTTTTTTTTTTGGTGGCTGGCTAGTAGGGGATTCGAACCAATGACCTTGGTGTTACCAGCATCATGCTCATTCATATTTAAAAGTCAGGGATGTACAACACATAGAGTTGAATCATATGAAATTGGCATTTTTTCCTAGCTTTATCCACTATAGAAGGGCAAAGGGAGTGACACCTCAGTATCTATGAATATACTTAGCTTTTAGATCTTCATTTCTCAATAACATCTTCCACTAAAAGGAACCAGGACTTCTTGGAGAAATGGCTGATTTCAGCACTGGGTCAGAGAATGCACAAGATGAACACGGAACATGTTATGTGAGGAAATAAGGAAGTGATGAAAAAACATGAAAAGTATGCAAGAGCCAGCTTGAAGGGGTTCCTACTGGCCACATCTGGGACAGTTTGAACATCAAAATGAATAATGATGTTAGTGAATAAAGTAAGAATCTGTGAGTGCATACTGATAATGAATTAAGAAAAGAGAGAATTAGTGGAGAGAAAGGAACATAACTTACTGAAGTTAGAATGTCAACTAATAAATGCTGGAAGAACCATAGAGCTAAAAAGCCCCCCATCATTTTATAACTATCAGAGTATCAATAGATTCAGACAAGATTTGCCAGGGGACACTGAAACTGTTGGGTGAATGTTCTAAGACCATAGTCCCTAAGTAGTAATTAATTACTAAGGGAAAATAGTCACTTTACAGTGAAGAAATCTGGCAGATATCATCTTAACCAAGTGATCAAAATGATTACCAATAATGGGACACATTGACATCATCGTGTGTCTTTTTGTGTGATGCTCTAGGAAACATAAAGTTTCATTTATGTAGTTTTCCTGCCAGAAATGCATAACTTGTATTCTTCAAAGATGTCAGTGAAATGAAAGATGAAAAATGCTAAAGAACTGTTTCAGATGAGAGGAAGTCAAGGAGACATGACATTAGATGTAATCCTGGGTTGAAGGGAAGAGAGAGTACCATAAAGGACATTATAAAATCATGGGCAGAATTAGAAATATGAACTACATAGTCCCTATTCAACAACTAATATGTTAAATTCCTGATTTTTGGCATGTGTACTATGGTTGTGTAAGAGAATACCTTGCTCACTTAAGGGTAAAGGGACCTGATGGCTGGGCAATTCTCAAGTGTTTGGGTGGGTAGGGATGTATGTGGACAGGGAATGGTAAAGCAGAAGTTGGTGAATCTAGGTGAGGGCTCTGTGGGAGTTTCTTGTACTGCTCTTGAAACTGTTCTGCAAATTTAAAATGAAAAGTTTTTTTAAAAGGTTGGAATAAGGGCCAAGCCCGAGGCGCACTCGGGAGACTGCGGCGCTGGGAGTGCAGCAGCGCTCCCGCTGCGCGTTCGGATCCTATATAGGGATGACTGGTGCAACAAGGGGATGTCACTTCACATCCATCAGATCAGTGTGAATTAAAACCTCTGCTGGTGTCAGCTGTTGGCAAGAATGTGGGACAATGGAAATTCGCTCTGTACGCAGGATCCCCGTCGAGGGAGACCTGACAAGGGCTGGTCAGGCGGGAGCTGAGGCTACGTAATAACTTCGTATAGCATACATTATACGAAGTTATACGAAAAAGGAAAAAAAAAAAGGTTGGAATAAGAGTGGCTGATTGGAAGCTCTGGTCTTGTATACCGCTCATTGTGAATTTGTAGCAGATCGATTAGTTGTACTCCCTTTGTTGGGGATCCCCCAGAATATTTTCAGCTCTTTTTTCCTCAAGATCAGCTAGCTCACTCAAAAGACAGTTTTAGTCTTCAGTGTGGAGAGTAAACGTCTTGCCTCTTGGCTGGAAATAAAGGATCCTAGCAAAGGAATCTGTCAGAGGGTGGGCAAGGTATGACGTGTGTCACAGGCAAGTGGGTACCTGTGTCTCAACATTCATTCTACAGTTCACAAAGTCCCTCTGTTTTCAGCATGGCGATCTAATTCCCAGCTGTCTGTGCTGGGGTCTCCCAGTTCAGAGACTTAATGTTTTACCCTGTGGTCATCGGCCAATGTAGGAAGGGATAGAAGAGGGTGAGATTTAGGGATCTAAGTCATTAAATAACTTTGAATCAATATTCTTTCTGTTCCCTTCCAGCACCCGTCCAGTTTTGTGGTCTCCTTCTGGTCCTTATAGATTGTACCTTAAAAAAAAAAGTAGGGCCGGCCCGGTGGCGCACTCTCTCGGCCCATAAACTTTTAATATATATATATATTTTTTTTTTCAAAAGATGACTGGTAAGGGGATCTCAACCCTTGGCTTGGTGTTGTCAGCACCACGCTCAGCCAGTGAGCAAACCAGCCATCCCTATATAGGATCCGAACCCGTGGCCTTGGTGTTATCAGCACCGCACTCTACCAAGTGAGCCACGGGCTGGCCTTAAACTTTTAATATTTTAAAGTTTGGTGTCTTTGTAGTTGACCTTAGTTGGATAAGAATATCATTGATGTTTTCATAAGATAAAGGTAAGAATATGTATTTTTCTTCTTTACTCACTGATACTGCTAATGGCATCTATATTTACTTCTGGGTTATTGTTTAGTGTAGGATAAAAACTGAGGTAGAGAAATGACAGTGCTGTTTTTCTTGTGTTCACATAGAAAAATTTTAGTTTACTAGAACTTTTAAATTCTCTGAGGTATAGTTCTGTGTGAATCAAAACCTTGAACCAGTGTCTTCTAATGGCAGCTTGTCTCAGACCAAAAAAGAACATATGTGATTACCTGCTCTTTTTTTTTTTTTAATAGGAGCGCTTCTGTTTCATATCCATATCCCACTTTATTCCTGATAATCTGCTAATGCAGTAAATTTGAAGAAAACTATTGCCAGGATTACCTGTAATGGGCAAGGAGCCACAGAGAAGAGAACATTTCTTTTAATTTTTGAACTTGGTTTGAAAGGTAAGACCCTTAAGATTATCAGGTGTTTCCTTCCGAGAGTCCCGTCAAGGAGAGCCGTGTTCTGCCGTGAGATCCTGGAGTCTAGATAAACCAGGTTGAGATCAGTTTCTTTGAGCTAGGTACAATATGGTTGTATGGTACTGTGATATTTTTAGGAAGTTAAGTAGAAGCCTCTATAGTCTGCTTTGGTATATCTCAGAATGTGCAGAAATCAGGGGATTCTGTTTCCAGGGGCTATTGAGCTGGGCACGAAGGACCAGCCAGGCCTACCAAGCTGAAGTCTTTCTCTACAAGGAAAGACTGCTAGTAGAGACCTGTGACCCAGGCTGCTGCTTATAGGTCCCCTATCCGTGTGTGCGCGCGCGTGCATGTGTGTGTGAGAGTGATTGTTTTGTTTTTGTTTTATACTAGCCAAATCCACTGGTCTCCTTTTGAGTCCTAACTGCTATCACTTTGGAACTCTTTACTGGAACTTTTTATTGCAGATCTGAGATTGACTTTGCACATTTGACTTTTGGCTCAGTTGGCATTTAATAGGAAGTGGCACATTGGCCTTTTTGGGGAAATGCAAATACACTTAATCCAATTTCGTTTGCTCCGTTGTATCTCTAGGAGAGGGTGGACACAAACCATTTAATCATTTACCTTTCTGAACTGGTGCTAGCTCTAAGACTTGAAATTTTAGCCACTTCTTCCTGTGTTTATTTTCATCCTGATGATCAATCAGTTATTTTCACTGCTATCAAGCTAGGTCAGGCTTTGTTACCTCAGGAGACAGTGTAGGTCTGCTGTGAGGGTCTCTGCTTCTAATCCCCAGGTGAATCTTTCCTAGGCATCTTAAATACTGCTTTGCAAATGACCTTTCTCCACTTCCAGCCCCTCAAGAATGATCCTACTCAGCCTTCGGAGGCTCCCCCTTGTGCTTATACAGACTGTCCAACTCCTTGCCCCAATATTCAGATTCTTGTATAAATCTTATGATTTCTCCAGCCATAACTCCGTATCATTCTCCTGCATGAATCCTATGTGGAGAATTCCCTCCATGTATTCATTCACCTCTTCTCTTGGCTCCTTATCTCATGTGGTTTTATTATTGTTCTGTGTATTTGATTTCACATCTTCCAGGGGTCATCTTTCTTCCTACCTTTTTTGTCAAACCTTTCTGGCTTGTTTCAGTTCCTTTGTGGTCACTCCTTTGCGAACTCATTAAATTATTTTAGAATTGTTTTTTTCTCTAACTAGATTTCAAGTATAGTGATAGTGAGCAAGAAGTTTTGACTTCTACATTATATCATTAGTACTTTTTACATAATAGGTGTCATTAATTGTTTGATGGTAGAAGCTAACGTTTCAGAGGCATTTCTCAGGATATTTTTGAAACTCTTTCTCCCTGCCTCCCTCCTTTTTGTTTTATTTTTTCTTTGTTAGCAGAGTTTCTTAGCTTTGGCAGCTTATAGAACAATTCCTTACCTTTAGCTACTCCTCCTTTTTGCTTCTTTTACTCATCTCTGCTCATCAGCATGCTGTACCACACTAGGACGGGTGAACGCTTCTCTTAAGAAATTACCAGAAGTCTCTAGGAGTCCTAGAATTAATGCCAGGTGGTTAAGAAGGATTCCTAGAGAAGAACTGCACTGTAGGTTAGGGTACTTTACTTGAGGGAGCATCAGACTAAACTTTTATTGCAAAGGACCAGATAGTAAATATTTTAGGTTTTGTGGGCCAAGAGGCCAAGAAAAAGGATATTATGAAGGTATTTATAGAACAAAAGAGAAAACAAATGTTCACAAACTTTGTTATTGATGAGATTCAGAATATAATAATTGAGTTCAACATTCTGTAAAACAGATCTATCTACTAATGAGAAGAGTGGAATTTCTTTTTCTTTTTTCTGGCTGGCCTGTACAGGGATTGAACTCCAGACAGAATTCTTTTTCTAGGGGGATAACATTTCACCTAATTGGTGTTCAAAGTTAGAATTGCTCTCTCATCAAAATCTATTGCAAATGTATATCTAATCTATTAATATTAAACTGTAATGAGATTTTACATATTTTATCTTTGAAAATGTATTTTTTATACAGATAGGTAGGTACTGCCATATTCTGTTAATTGATCCCCAAGGATATGACTTGAGTATATTCATTACTTGGAAGGCATATATAGAATTCTGTTAGATTCTTGATTATTTGCTTTTTAGCATGTCATTACATTGTAAGTTAATCACTTCCAATTGAAGATTAGGCGAAAGCTTTTCAATTGCAAAATTAAATGGACTTTTAAGTATGGAAATTTCCTTTGGCCTTACTTCAAGGTCTGAAACTCCATTTAACTATGTTTAAGCTTGGAAAATATATTCACCGCAAATTTGTATGGGAATGGGGATCTCAATTCTTTCTTTAGTTTCTGACACCGTGGGAAGTATGTGAAGCAGCTTGATCTTTATGATCCAAAGTTAGTAGTTGAAATGACATTACTGTAGTATAAGGTTTGCATGTCATTGCTGTTTTGCCTTGTAATTTTAGGTTAAATTTGTTAAGAAACATAGAGACTTCAGCAAAGACGAGTTTCCATAGTTATCAAGCATTCAGTAATTGTGGTTGTGGGCTGTTCTCGTTCAGAAAAATTTTAATCTTGGCTCCGAGCTCATAAAATCTCAATAAAACTTTACCACTGATAAGCCATCAGTTTGCTGTGTGATAGAGCAGGTCAGTATGGCTAAGTCCATGAGAGTGAATGAAGTTCCTTGTTGATACTACTGGTTCAGTGACATGTGATAGATTAAAAAAACCTTCCTAAGTACCTGCTGATGATTAATAGAAAGAGTAGCCATAAGCTGTAAACACCTTGCATTTTTATGTTTTGTTTTTTTAAAAAATGACCAGTAAGGGGATTTTAACCCTTGACTCGGTATTGTCAGCATCACACTCTCCCAAGTGAGCAACTGGCCATCCTTATATAGGGATCCAAACCCAAGGCCTTGGTGTTATCAGCACCACACTCTCCCAAGTGAGCCACTGGCCAGCCTTACATTTTTATAAGTTTTGTAAATTTGTTCAGCTGAGCCTTTTTTTGCTCTGTACATAATTTTACCACCATCATTTGTGGCACGTCATAGCAGATTCTACTTTAGGTTAGCTTTTCTCAACTTCTTTGAAAATATTCCACTTGTAGTTATTTCATGAAGACTATTCATAGAAGCTAAAATGTCAACCAGTATCACAAGGCCTATAACAAAAAATAACAATCATCTGTTCCATCTTTCCCATCCCTGATTTACTTACTTGGGACTGCTACCTTTAGCTCTTAGTCATTTTCTTATATTTACTTCCACATTTCTAAGTAATATGCCTGTATGTAGCTATTTCTAATCTAGTTGACTTTTCTAACTATGAAAAGCAGTTTTTAGCTCTTACATGTATAGCTCCTTCCCTCTGTCTTCCAGCATAGTTAAAGTATACTTTTTAGATAAACTCAGTATTAAAAGTATGTCTATTTTGGTTAATTATTCCCTGACTCTTATGCAGAATTATTCTCAGCAGGGTCAGATACTTTCAGCAATCCATCAGCTCCATCTCCTTCTTGGACCCATCCTTTTCAGAACCCTCTGCCTCATACCTTTACCCAGGACTGTCGCTCTTCACCTTCTCTGTAGCTGCTGGTGTTTCCCCTCAGTTTTCTTTGGGGAGTCATCTTTGCTTGTCAGTGTCTTGGTTTCATGTATTATAGCCATGTTTTGGTGAAGCACATTTTCTGGTAGCTTCCTGAGAAAGTGTGAACAAATTGTTCAGATCTTCTATGTCTTAAAATGTTCTTTTCTAGACTTGCTATGGAGGAAGCTGGTGTCATTCTGATTTCTGGTCCTTTTGTAAATGTTGTTTTTTGTATTTTCCTTTTTTTTTTTTTTCCTCCTGTCATTGGAAAAATGTAGATACTTTCTTTGTCTCTGCTACCATGGAATTTCACCCTATGTCTTGCCACTCATTGTGATGGCCTGTGCAGGTCTCAAGGAGACCAACATTTGTTAAGTTTTGGGAAATTTTCTTTTTGGGGGATGGTAGATTATACTATGTTCTTCTAAAACTTCTTTTATTTCAGTATTGGACTTCCTGAATCGTTTCTCCATTTTCTTTGTCTTTTCATACATTTGTGAGTGTTCTTAGCTGTCGTTTCCTCTTCCCTTGAACCAACACCGATGGAGCCACTGGCCACAAGAGCTGAGCTATTCCAGAGCCACCACCAATGGTTTTCAGGCTGAGCTGCCCATCCATCTTGTCTGTGAAGTGATTCTCCACCCTGTGCACAAAGACATGCAATTCCCATTCACAAACTTGTTCTGAGAGCCATCTGATTCCAGGCAGACCTGCTGCTTTTGCCGTCTGCAGGCTGAGTGCACACAAAGGTGGGCCTGGAGCTGGGTTATGCTCTTAAGCACTTTGATTAGTTGCTCAGCAGCTGTTCCCACATTGGTGTTAAAGG
Organism: Galeopterus variegatus; assembly: GCF_000696425.1. Lineage (NCBI taxonomy): Eukaryota > Metazoa > Chordata > Mammalia > Dermoptera > Cynocephalidae > Galeopterus > Galeopterus variegatus. Next base: position 280,735 of record NW_007726623.1, on the reverse strand, counting down.
CAGTGTGGTGTATTGGGGAATATGTCCGACTTCTCAGAATCTTAGTTTTTCCATCTGCAAAATGAGAACAAAACCTTGAAGGGTTGTGAATTACCTAAATGTACCTAAAAGCATGAAGCCCAGAGGCAGTATGGTAGGCCCTTGATAATTGGTAGTTGCTATTAATCAATCCTGTTTCCACTTTAATAGAAAGTTGCAATGTCAAGATAGTTAATGTTATTTTGGAATAGCTAGAAGAGATTGAAGATTGTTTTTCTTAAGGAGCTATAAAGACCAGAAGGACTATTCAGCTCTCATGTTCTACAGTGAATTTTTTTATTCCTGAGCAGTCTCAACAGTCCATGAGGCCCTTGATAATTGGTAGTTGCTATTAATCAATCCTGTTTCCACTTTAATAGAAAGTTGCAGTGTCAAGATAGTTAATGTTATTTTGGAATAGCTAGAAGAGATTGAAGATTGTTTTTCTTAAGGAGCTATAAAGACCATAAGGACTATTCAGCTCTCATGTTCTACAGTGAATTTTTTATTCCTGAGCAGTCTCAACAGTCCATGAGTCTGCTTTAACTTTTCTGACACATTAGATTTCATACTGTAAAACATTCACAAAAGAAAGCACTTCCTGAATGTTAACAGTTTATTACTGCTAGTCCAGGGATTCTTGAGATAACCCTGAATACTTAATGATTATATACAAGCTGATCAAAGTTTGCTAGGCAAGGAAAATTGAAGGTGATAGCTACAGCTGGGGGGGAAGGACCTTTTTAAAGATTTTTGTGACCAATTTACCAGTTCTGACTTCTGTTATAGAATTGGAATGACTACAAAATAAACATGATAGTTCACTGTTAATTGGAAGACTAGTTTTCAAAAGCAACTCAATATACTCTAGATTTTCTACTTGATTAGGAAAGGCTGTTCTCTTTAGACATCTTGTCTGTAACACATATATTAATAATAACATAACCATTGTCACTTGCTTCAAGTTGGGTGATTCACAAACTGCATACATTTGGGTTTGACTTAGTGAAAACTTTGATGAGTTAGATTTTCCAAGTCTTCCCTCCATCCCGAGTTACTGTAGAATTCCCTTTCTGGCTGGACAGTTTTTATGCCATTCCTTGTTTGCTCAGAACCACCCTTACTTCCTACAGTTTCAGAAACTTAGAAACTTTTTTGTTGTTGTGAATAATAGCCATGCTAATCATAACCATGTTTCCTCTTGTTCCCCATTTACACGTCACTTCCTTTCTGATGTTGGACTCATATTTGTTGACTCTTGGGTTCTTAACCTGGTTTCAGAGATTTGGAGAATCTTGGATGCTTCAAAAGGAAAGCCATCAGAGAGAGAGAGAATTTATGTACATTCAAGTTTTCCTAATATCAATTTATAGAGGAAAACAACACTGTGTATGCTTTAATTTGCACTAGTGGACAAAAGTAGGGCTGGAGTTTTCTTGGTTGGTGGTTGACTTTTTAAATATAAAAGTGAAGTGAGTGATAAGATCATACCTTTTGCCTTACTCTTAACATCTTAGCTATGTATTTGGAGTTAGCCCACCTATGTGTAGGCATTTGCTTTCTGAGGGTTGTGTATTTCCCATGCAGCTCAGAATTCCAAAGGCAAGCTATAAATTGGTATCATTTGATATCTGACTACAGGTGAAGAATGAAGAAAAAGTGAAAATTGGACTTTGAGGAGGTGGAATTATGTTTGACCTTGGAGTAGGAATGATAATTTAGTGGGAAATCTCTTAACGGATACTTTCGTTTTCATAGTAGAAGCCATTGCCCAGGGCCTCACCATCTTCGCTGGTTAGATTACTCTTTCATTAAGCTCTTCTCTGTCCTGTCCATATTTCACATTGTTGACAGTTATGTACTTATGGTCTAGATCTGCTCTTGCCGTTTATCAGCCTTGCCCACTTGACTGCAGTGTTTATATCTTAGCATGGTGGACGGTGCCTTTCATGCCCCACCTAGTGGTCCTGCCTTCAGCCATTCCCTTCCCTGCCCCACACTGCAGTCACATTCAAGCACTCAGCTGTACCCAGAGCAGGTTTGTTCTCTTCCCTCTCTTTGTCTTTGTGGGCATATAGCCTTTGTTGAGAGTGTACTTACCACAGCTTCAGTATCATCTACTCTGTGTCGATTCCCTGTCTACATCTACTCAGAATTGTTTCTATATGTTATTAAAATACTTGGTCTGTTCCCTGCCATCAGTACTTTAATGTACATTTCTCTCAGTTTCAGCTCTGTCTTTGCTTCTGCAGCAAGCTTGTGCCATGCATTCATGCATGGCCTTTTGAGGTCCGGCTTTGTGTTGCCACCTTATTCCTGTTACCTTTCCAAAGGCTCTTCGTGTCATCAAGGCCTTCTCCCTATAATGGATTTCCTGAAGCTCCTGGGTCTTCTTCTTTTCTGTGCTTTCAGGCAGTTGTCTCTTGGCCTGGAATACATTTTGCTTGTCTTTCACCTTCTAAATCCTACCTCTCTTGAGGCCAACTTAGGCTTTACATAAGTTGATGAAGTGCTTTCTGGCCAGGCTCTCCTCTGTTGAGCTCCTTTCTATGGAACAAGGGCTTGGAGGTTATGCCTTCTTTTCTCTGTATTTTCTCTGTTCTCAGTTTTATTGTGTTCCTCAAGGCGATAAGAACCATTTATTGTATTACTTCTGACTGTATTCCTCAGTGCAATGCATATTAATGCTTGAAAATTACCTGTTGAGGGCCGGCCCAGTGGCGCACTGGAGAGTGCGCCGCCTGGGAGCGTGGCGGCGCTCCCGCTGAGGGTTTGGATCCCATGTGGAGACCGGTTCCTGCTCACTGGTTGAGCGCTGAGGGTTTGGATCCCATGTGGAGACCGGTTCCTGCTCACTGGTTGAGCACCGTGCAGGCGCAACACGGAGGGTTGCGATCCCGTTGCCGGTCCCCAGTGCGGGCGCGACACTGAGGGTTGCGATCCCGTTACCGGTCAGTAAAAAAGACAAAAAGGAAAAAAAAAAAAGAAAATTACCTGTTGATTAATATAGCACATATTAAATAGACTTGATTCATTTTTTTACTACTTTCAAATAAAAGCTGAAATGTCAAAGAAGTTACAAATTAAACTGGAAAAGATCCTGGAATACCTGGGTGGTATAAAGCTGATTTCTTTTGACACCTTTAGAAGAAGGAGTTGAAGAGGAAATTCAGTGGAAGCGGTTCTGAGTTTGTATCACCCTCTTCTCTAAGGAAATACATTGTCTCTAATAGGCACTCTGATATTTGATTTAATTAGTCCAGGTTTGGGAAGGGGGGACAAGTGCAGGCACATTTATGAAATCGACACCTTTCCTAAGAATGGAGAAGCAACTACTAGATGAACTTTAAAGTTGTTTTGTGGTCTTTTTCCTTAGTACTTAGTGAGATCTGCTTTCAAAGTTCAGCTGTTTTTACTTGTTTTTCACATTTCTGCCTCTTATGAAAATCATATGTTTTCCTGGCCATTGAGCTTTGCTGTTGAGGGAAGAGTTTATCTTTAACTTATAACACTGAAAGGTAACCTCCCATCAGAGTGACTCTGCATTCTCCTATTTATAGAGACTTTTTCCTGTCGCATTCTTAGTGGCATGCAGCTTTCAGCATGCTAGTAAGCAATCACCAAAGCCTTCTTGAACCCGACAATTCTCTGTTTGGATCTTGTCAGACACTACCTAACTACGTTCTCCGCATACGTGAACCCAAGCCTAGAGAGGTACTGAGTCTCCAGGTGTCTGGACACTGCATAAGAAGACGAGCCAGTGAGAACAGCTTTGCAGCAGCTTCATTTGTTCCCAAGCTGCTTGTGAACTCCACCAGAGGTTTGCTGTAAACATGTCTGCTGTTCATGGAATAAGCAAGTTGTTTGGGGTCTTAATGGAGGCCACGATGACTTTTCTCCAGGATGGGCAGAGATACTAGTCCCGTCTCCCCTGCCCCCCCCCAATTAATCAAATATCATTGTTTCCCAACATGTTTGAGTGACCTAGGCATTTTTCCTTCCTCTTATAATATTTTTGAATTAGCTTATATATTCCCAGAGATATGCACCTATTTTTAAATCTGGCTAGTTAAATCTAAACCAGTAATGACTGTGCCTCTCTCCTGATTCAAGATCTAGCCCTCTCCATTATTTCAAAAGAATTTGAAAATGTCCTTGTTACTACTACAGATATTCATAGATGTTAGAGGCTAAAAAACAGTTCTAGTTTTCTTGTGATCTACTTTTTTGAATTGACGAATGTCGGACCACGCTCTTGTATTTTTAAGAATGTACATGGTTTCTCCTGTATTTTTATATTTCAAAAGAAAGGAAAAACATGGCCCATGACCTCTCCTCACCCATGCAATATTGTCCCTTGTGTGAAAAAGGTTGTTAATGATTGACTTTGGCTATGGAAAGAAATGGGGGAGCTATTTTACTACCAAGAGAGACTTTGAATCATAATTGTAGTAATCATGTAATTAGAGCCATGCTGTTCTGTTCAAACAGCCACTGGCCACTTGTGACTCTTGAGCACTTGAAATATGGCTAGTCCAAACTGAGATGTGCTGTAAGTGTAAAGTACACTCTGAATTTTCAAGACTTCATATGAAAAGAAATAATGATGTTTGGATATATTTAACATACTGTTAAATTTAATTTCGCCAGTTTCTTTTCACTTTTACTTTTTTGATGTCTCTGCTAGAAAATTTAAACTTATGTGTGGCTCACTATGGTATTTCTTTCTATGAGACAGGTCTGACTTGGGTGAAAGGTGGAGCCAGCATAATTCTAATAGTGGCGAGAGAAGGGTCCTCTAGGGAGTGCTGAAAGGAGGCTTAGGGTGTACAGGAATTTGAACGTGGGCAGTGTGTGCTTGCATGCCTTTGTATAAGATCTTGTAAATTTTGTATTTCAAATATTCCCTTCATAGCACATTTTAAAGAAAGAATATTAAAAGCGTATAACACATTTTGTTGTCTTAAAAGTCTTTCCCATGTGTAATCTTGGGCAGAAGTAGCTGCTTTTCCTGTTTTTGTACTGTTTGTCTGTACTCCATACATTTAGGTAACTGCAACTATTTCACCTAGAAATATCATATGCATGTTTATTGCGAATCTGGCATATGATATCAGATATTCACTTTGGATTTGGAATTTAAGGATTCCAATGGGGCTAGTTAAGGAGTTGTGTGGATAGAGCTGTTTTCGTGGGTATGTGACCTGTGCAGTCTCATAGGGTACGATGCTCAGAAGTGCTTGCTTTAATGCTCTGCTGTTACTGTCTTGAAATTCATCATAATTTTTGAATCTTTTTTGGAATCTTTGAACATTTTGATCTGGGCCCAGCCAATCCTGGTACAGGTATTCCACAGTTGATAGTGTATAGACTGGGGGCTTTACAAAGTACAGTTTATCCGACCTGGATACCCAGATAGAAAGTTGCTAAATTTAAGCATAATAAGTTCATATCAATAGGAGATTTTGAATTTGATATTCATTAAAATTGTTTCTTATCATTCCCGCAATTCACTGCTCATTTGTTGGTAGGACCATCAGCAGTTTCTCTCTTCAGAGTTCTAATGATTTATCTTTCAGCATGTTTATGGTGTCATTTTTTAGTGGGCTCCTATTGGAGAGTGATATAGTATTTTATGTTCTGCCTCTGTCATGTTGAAAGAAAACCCACTAATATCAGTTTGTCCAGAGGGAGTTTCTTTCTTTTTTTTTTTTTTTTTTTTCTTTTTTTTTTTTTTTTTTTCTTTTTTTTTTTTTTTTTTTCTTTTTTTTTTTTTTTTTTTCTTTTTTTTTTTTTTTTTTTCTTTTTTTTTTTTTTTTTTTCTTTTTTTTTTTTTTTTTTTCTTTTTTTTTTTTTTTTTTTCTTTTTTTTTTTTTTTTTTTCTTTTTTTTTTTTTTTTTTTCTTTTTTTTTTTTTTTTTTTCTTTTTTTTTTTTTTTTTTTCCTTTTTGTCTTTTTTCGTGTCCGGCAACGGATCGCAACCCTCAGTGTCGCGCCCGTACCGGACCAGGACCGGCAACGGGATCGCAACCCTTGGTGTTGCGGCCGCACCTCGCTCAGCCAGTGAGCGGGAACTGGTCTGCATGTGGGATCCGAACCCTCAGCAGGAGCGCCACCGCACTCCCAAGCGACGCACTGTAGCAGTGCGCCACCGGGCCGGCCCAGAGGGAGTTTCTGAAATAAATAATGCAGTCATATGTTTGCATTAGTATGCTTTTTCCTCTGTTTCTCATGGTTATATTATTATTATTTTGAATATATTTTTTGTGGTTTGTGAAGACAGAGACTAAAATTTAGATCCTCGGTTGTTCCTTTGTGAATTACAAACGATCAGCAGTGGTTTAAGCTTCAAGCATCAGTAGCGTCTGGGAACTTGTTAGAGATACAGAATCCCAAGCCTGACCCTATTTTACTGAATCAGAATTTTAGACAGCGTTTTAACAAGACCCCTAGGTGAGTCCTGTGCCCATGAAAGTTTAGGAAGGACTGTTTTAAAGCTCACTGATTTCATTGTTGGGCATGTTTATTATATAGTAGCTTCTATTTACCAAGTATTTGTATGTTCCAGTTACTGTACTAGGTTTTTCTTATTGATTCTCCATAACCAGTTTATTTGGTGAGGATACTGAGGCTTAGAGAGGTGAAATTAGCTTTCCCGAGATCTCACTAGTCAGTAGTGGAGCTGGCATTGGAATCGGGTCTGTTTAGATGCTTTGTAGTCCTAAAAAGGTATTGGGGGAAATGTTTATTTGATGAAAACAAGTAGTTGTGGGTGACTTACATAAACCACATTTGGACCCTGTTGAATATACTAGCATTCTACTAGCAGTGAGCAAATTCTGCAGATGGACTGATGTTATTGTCATACGTCTTGGAAATGATTTAACCACATCACCCTACCAGTTCTGAGTCAGAGACAGGGTAGCACTTTTTCTCCCAGAGACAGTGTCACTGCTGAATACTTTGAAATAAAGGCAACATGCCCCCATATTTTGCTCTAGGGAAGGCTTTGGTGTCATGAAGTTATTTTAATAATTTCAGAGAGTCTTTAATGAAAACGGTTGATCTAAGATGAATAGATTTACTCAACAAACAGATTCTATGGTCATATTTTGTGGGTATAAGATGGCAGTTTTCACTAGTCTTAAGTTACTGGAAAGGTAGAGAACACCAGAGGTGTTCAAGTAACAGGTGACTCTTCAGTGACCTGCTCCCGTAATCTTCAGCCCTTTTGGAGAATACCCCATTTTCAAACTACTTAATCCCACTTATAAAACAACTCTTAAGATTTAAGAAAGATGGAAGAGTAGTTTGGTTTTACCAAACTCTTTGTCTCATTGAATTATTTACTGTAAGAAATTGTATTCCCTCTTATCCCTAAATTCCATTTAGGTGCAATCAAGGATATGAATTTTGAAGTATATTTATGTTTACTTAAAATTAGTTGTTGAAGTTTTGACTTATTTCGATTATTCTGAGTATCTTAGAGTAGTTATGTTTTTTGAAAGACTTCATTTTACCTTAAGACCCTGAGCAGTTGAACTTTGTAAATGTTATTTTATATCTAGCTTCTTTCTGTTTCAAAGGGTACAAACAGAAGTGGGGGCCAAGCCAGGGGTAAATAATTTACCAGTGCCATTTGTTTCAAGTCAACTTGCTGTTTGGCTAAATGATAAAATGCATAATATTTGCTTAAGGAGTCTACTGTGGTTACATTTTGTTTTTCAGTTTGCGGTATACCCAATATAAAGAAAATTCACTGTGAAATGTGTATTTCAGTGTATTCTGATTTGAAAAATGCTATTCTAACTCAGAATAGTGGAGAATAAAAGGAATTAGTCATTTTCACAGATAGTTGCTAAAGAATTTCTTCTCTCGTTTAAAATATCTTGTGTTTCAAGTAAGTATAATAAAACATAAAGTCAGGGGCTGAAGGATTAGAGGACCTGGTTCATGAGGTAGTCCACACTGCTGGAACACAGGAGCCACATGTACGATGGCTCCACCACTGTGAAACTTGTTTCTGGCTCATTGTAACAGTCCAGGCAGGTGCTCAGATCAGCAGGGAGCTTTCTTCCATGTGGCTATTTGGGGACCAAGGCACCTTCCATTTTTCAGTTCTGTCATCCCTTTGGGCCCTTTTGGTCATTAGCATCTAGCCAGATGTAGGGAAAAGATCATGGAGATTTTCTGGTTCGTGGTACACTGAAGAAAACTTTTCATGTGGCCACACCTACCTGTCCAAGAAATTGGGAATCGTGGTTGGTCTGTGTGTGTGCCTGAGGAAGAGGAGAATGGAGATGGCCAGCTGCACCCAGGCCAAGGGTGGCCAGGAGACAGCAGAAAGCAACGCGAGTGTTAATGGAATGTTATTTCTTCTGGAGCAGGGGACACTACACTTTTCTGTAAAGGACCAGATAGTAAACATTTTAGGCTCTGTGGGCTGCAAATGATCTCTGTCACATAGTTTTCTCATTTTTTTCCTAAAGCAACCCTTTAAAAATGTCAAAACCATTCTTAGCTGGCAGGCTGTGGGCTGGATTTGTCCTGTTTGTCAACTGCTGTTCTTATTTCATCATGACTAATTACCAGTCTTTTTCATAAGTCCAGTATTTAATGAGTTTCTTTAATAAAGTTAAGATTTTTGGAAGTCAGTTTTTACTTGAAGTAGATAAATCATAACTTGATTTATAATTCAGAACTATGACTTTATCTAGTTTGTAGATATTTATAGTTTCCACTTTATTGATGAATGTGTATCCTGTTTATAATTAGCTAATAGTAAGTGATAGCAGATTTGCTTTTTTGTGATTTATTTCTTAGCCGGCTAAACCAGTACTGTTTCACAATTTATAGAATGTTTGTCATGCGCATCATCATGGTTGATTTTCACAACTCACACTTCGAGAAAGTTAGAATCTTGTCATGGTTAAACCAATGGAGAAAGTTGACATAGTGGACCAGTATGGCTCCGACCCGTGACACTGCCATTTATTAGCTGTGTAACCTCACAGCAAGTTACTTCAGCTGCGAAAGCCTGAGTATTCTGGGGTATCAAATGGGGAAGAAGAAGGAGAAGGAGAAGACTTAGTTCAGAAGCCTTGAGGGACAATTGAGATAATGCATGTAAAGAATTCACTACAGGGCTGAGCCCGTGGCGCACTCGGGAGAGTGCGGCGCTGGGAGCGCAGTAGAGCTCCCGCTGCGGGTTCGGGTCCTATAGAGGGATGACCGGTGCGCTCACAGCACTCACTGGCTGAGTGCGGTGCGGCCGGTCTCAAAAAGGACAAAAAACAAAAATAAAACAAAAAAAACTATACTTTGCCTTTTATGTATGAGATTACAAAACATAAGGACTTGTGGCTTTAAATGAGACCTCATTTTTAGAAAAAGACCTCAGGCTAAATTTTGAACTATGCCCAGTTTTCTGACTTCAAGTGGAGAGAATGTTGGATTATCAGAAATTTGACTTCAGTGTTGGGGGCTGGGGCACTGTGAGGTAGTGCAGTGAGGATTGGTTCCAGGACCTCCTGCATACGAAAATCTGTGGATGCTCAAGTCTCTGATATAAAATGGTGTGGTATTTGCATATAATCTGTACACACCCTCCCTTATACTTAAATCACATCTAGGTTATTTATAATACCTAATACAATGTAAATGCTATGTAAATAGTTATTACACTGTATTGTTTAGGGAGTAATAACCCAGAAAAAAGTCTGTACATGTTTAGTACAGATGCAATTTTTTCCCCCCAGAATAGTTTCAATCTGTGGTTTGGTTGAATCCACAGATGCAGAACCCATGGATTCAGAGGGCTGACTGTACACACTGACCTGATAACATGGGGGGCTGGGGGGGAGGTGAGGTGTTTGAATATATGCATGATAGCTTTTCAGTTCTTTGCTTTATTGAAGTATTTAAAATACATAAAATGAGGGTTGGTTGGTTAGCTCAATTGGTTAGAGTGTGGTGCTCATAACACCAGGGTCCAGGGTTTGACCCGTGTACTGGCCAGCTGCCAAAATGAGTAAAAAAATAAGTAAAATGAACTGTTTTGTCAATCTGTAGACATCCTAGGATCAAAATTTCTGTGATCAGCTTTGAAGACAAGGTGGCTTGACGTGAATGATTAGTTTTGGGGGATTCTTTAAGGTGATTGTGCTACTTCAGCTAAACTAGAGCCTCATGGCTGTTTATACCCTTAAAGGAACAGTACAAGTCAATATGTGATTGGAGTCTAAACAAGCCTGTGACTCCTGTGCTCCTGTCATAGGGGTACTATTCTGAACATGGCTATTTTAGTCACTATAAGCTTTAATACGAAGTGCGGGAAGCAGTGGTAAAAATACACCTTTTTTAAGAATTTGTGATTTTAGAAAATTCTCAGATAAGTAAACCATGTTACTCCAACAGAAGCATCATAGATGGCTATAAGTGTTACTTTGTGCCCTAAACAAGGCACAACTTCTCTACTTCCTCTTTGTGGGAATGGAAACCAAGTTTTTTCTTATCCTCCATTGGAGTTATCTTTTGGTATTATTTTGTATTTTTTTACACTTGTCAATTTTATTAGGATAAAATGGCATAATAAAAAATTTTTGTTTGCTCTTTCTCTCAAATCTGAAAACCAAAAAAAACATTTATGTCTATAAAGGCCATTGGCCTTTTCCCCAAAGTTCTTTCCCTATTACTCATATATCATCTTTGCCCTTATTTCTCTAATAATTGTATTAGAGGTAGGTTGCTCATGTTTCCTTCACTAGCAAATGCATTACATGTTATAAAGGAGTGGCCTCTACAGGGCATCCCTTCCAGCTTCTCATCTTGAGAAGTCACTTGTTAGCCTATGAGTGTGGTGGTTGCTCTCTGTGCTGGGAGTTGTGCTTCTCTAGCATGTTCTGCGATGTACTCTATGCATAATTATCAACCTAATCATTGAGAGGAAAGAGACAGCTGTGCCTCATACTATGGCCCACTGCGTTGTATAATCCCACAGAGTCGCGTTGAATGTCACTTCCACACATCATTTCCACTTGAGTAAAGTGTTGTGAGTCTGGGTTAGTTAAACCATTACAGTGGCTGTTCAGCCCTAACTGTGTCTTGGTCCTGTTGCTGCTAATTGATGTCAGCATATTGCTGTGTTTCCTTTAAAGCATTTAAAGGTTTTTTATAAACAAGATCTGTATTTATAACACCCTTCGTATTTTATAATAGTAATCTAAAACTTGTTACCTAAAAGCTTTTTTAAGCTTCCTAAAAATTTTGTTTATTTATTTATTTATTTATTTATTTGTCTTTTGTCTTTTTTCCGTGTCCGGCGACGGATCGCAACCCTCAGTGTTGCCCCCGTACCGGACCGGGGACCGGCAACGGGATTGCAAGCCTCGGCGTTGCTCCCGCGCCTCGCTCAGCCAGTGAGCGGGAACCGGTCTGTATGTGGGATCCGAACCCTCGGCGGGAGCGCCGCCGCGCTTCCCAAGCGGCGCACTATCCAGTGCGCCACTGGGCCGGCCCAAAAATTTTGTTTATATTTTAAATGCTGTGATCATATACTTAATAGTAAAGTCCAGTTTTCACAACATATCATGTGAAGTGGATATATGCCTTTATAGATCCTTGAGTAACCTGCCGTAGCGCAATTTAGTTTTCTCCTTTTATTCCTGGATTTGATCGGTATGGATAAATTTTGCCCTCCATGATCTCAATTTTTTTAAAAAAATTATTTTTTTGAGGCAGATATTCATGAAGAGCATCAAATCAGGGTATATAATGGTACATCAAAAAATTCATGAAAAGATTCATATTTTTAAATTCTATTTTTCCATGAACTCTTTGAAGTACTCTCATATTTCTACCTAATCTAATATGGGTGAATTTAACAAAATATATACTTCCAAAAATATGTGTACTATATACATAGGTTATGACCTTTTGCAGCTTCCTTCCTTTTACCCAGCTAGTTTTAAATAACGTGGATATTAACATGCTTTTTTGGTGACAGTGGTAACAGGGGACACTTCACTAGGTGAGTGGTGAAGCTCCAACTGATAGATAGGTTTTGATTTTGAGGTCACATGGAGTATGTCTTAACCAAACTCTGGTTTAGGAATTGGTGAGCATCTTTGACATATAGGAATGGCTTTTGAATGTCCCTGTCCCTACTCAGGACTTTTGTTTGATGCTGTTATCTTGTCGTCTGTTGGTCAAAAGTAGCCTATGAGATTGTCTCATCCTGGCAGTCTTTTGATTATATAGTGAACCCTCTATTTCATGTTTCCATTTGTAACAAATGATTACCTTCTTTAGCTTTGTAATTTGAAGGAAACAAACTTTGTGTTTTCATTGTTATGTGGGAATGGGAATGAGGTTGAGGAAAGAGTATAGGAGTATGTGTGGCATAATGGAGTGATTGGTGTAAGTTTGATTGTCAAATATTTTTCCTAGTAACTGCAGAAAATCAGTTTGTCCAAATTCTCAAGAATTAGATTCCAGTTTTTTAGTTTCTTTATTAAGAATGGCACAGGTTTTTACTGTTTTATGACTTAAGCCTTTCAGCTATGAAAGTGCTATCAGTGGCTAAAAGTGCTTGTTTCCAGTGGTTATTTAATTCTTTAGAATTCTGAAGAGTTCTAGATATGTAGGTCTCATTACTTGTCGTTTGTTGCTGAAGATATTAGTTCAGTGTAAGAATGTGTTCTTCACCCTTAAGAAAGGGCTACTTTCTCCCTTTCCCAGCATTAAATTCTTAACAAAGTATGGACAGATTACTTTTGCAGGTTAAAATCAGCCCAAGTTTTAGCTTTGAGCATTTCCAAGTCGATTTTATTTAATTAATAAAAATAATTTTCTTTTCTGAGAAGAAAAAAATCTTGTTAATGTTATTCATTAAAAAAGCATTTTATAGGTTTAGTATGAAGCTTATTTTACTTTTGTGAGCCAAGTTGGCATTTTAGACTGTGAAACTGAACTGAAATTTGAATTATGGAAAATTAATATGTGAAATTGAAATTTTATGAAATACTCTCTGCATTTTGTTTAGACCAGCATGTTTTGGAAATTCGATCTTCACTCATCATCCCACATAGACACACTTCTAGAAAGAGAAGATGTAACACTGAAGGAGTTAATGGATGAGGAAGATGTTTTACAGGAATGTAAAGCTCAGAACCGCAAACTTATAGAGTTTCTGTTAAAAGCAGAATGTCTCGAAGATTTAGTCTCATTTATTATAGAAGAACCACCTCAAGACATGGATGAAAAGATCAAATACAAGTAAGAAAATTCAGTCTTCTCTTTAGGGTGGGACTAAAGCGAAGTTGGGGTAGGATATTATAGTTCTTATTGTCCAAGAATTTCCTAGTGCTGCTGTTATCATTTACAGAAGGTTAAGATGGTAAAGAATGACAGACTCAGTGAAGCATATAATCCTTTGAAAACTAAGTCCAGTGAATTACAGGAGTTTTAAAAATGAGTGTTCTGAGTTTCAGTCAGAAGGTTCTGTGGAAGAGCAACATGCTTTATAAACAGTGATGACAAGTTTCTTAAAATAGCAAGACGATTCAAGTAAGTATTTTCTCTACTTCACAAATAGAAAGATAGAGATTATGTGACTACCCAAAATTACAAAGCAGATCTAAGTCAGAGCTTGGGCTGTGAAGAACGTTGCTACATTGCTGATATAATAAATTCTGACCATTTGTTAATTGAAAATAAGGATATGGGTGTTGGTAGTTAAATGTAAGCAGGTGACACCATGGATAACTGCAGTGGAGTAGCGGCAGGTGGGTGGGAAGATAGGTAAAGCCATGAGACTGGCTGAGGTCACCTGTGGAGCTGGTGGAGAAAGGTGGAAGAAAGATTCTGAGATTAGTCTTGGAGACCATTGGCTGGACGAGGGTTCCACAGAGGGACCAAAGAGTGGCTGGATGTAAGAGAAGAACCAGGAGAGGCTGCTGTCCTGAGAGCCAAGGGGAAGCAGGCTTCAGCGAGCAGAGAGGGACAGTGGGTCGGGCTCCTGCTCACAAGAAACCACTGAGTTTGCAGCGTGGAGATCATTGGTTTTGTTTTGTTTTCTTAGTGGAAGAAATGATGGTCTGTTTTGATGCTGGTGTGAGTGATACAGTATGCAGGAAATGACACCAGCATGGGGAGCAGGCCGACTAGTGATGTTCTGTGCTGGAGGACGTGGGAGGGAGTGTGATTGAGAGGAACGTGGAGGGTGGTCTCAGGAGCAAGTACAGCTCCCATGTAGAGGGAGGAAGAGTCCAGATGGAGGTCGGGGGTACAGTAGGGCTGGGGTCTCTTCTCATTTCTTCTGTGTTCTCGGTACAAGAGGTCAGAGCATGCAGTGGGGTGGAGGGCCTTGCCAAGGGTTGGAGTGGAGGGCACCTTTGGTTGCTGTAGGAGCTTGCTGAATGGTAAGGAATGTCTAGAACCAGACCTCTGAACCATTTGTACAATGCCTGGGCCTCATTATGTGTGCTTCTTGAGTTAGATCATATCTCCAAATCACAGAGCAGGTGCCCATGCCCTGCTCTGGACCTTGTGCTTCAGAATTTGGAGAATATGCCCATGCATATGAATTGCAGTTGGGGTTGAGTCTGCTAGCTTTTACTAATCCTTTATTTGCCAGCAGTTTTCAAATTGTGACAGTTGAGACAGTTTGCCCGTCCAAGCCCCAGTAGCAGTATTTCTGTAGTTTTATAGTAGAAAATAAAGAGGAATAAAAACAGCTATCATTTGTTAAACACTTATATGCCAGGCCCTTTCCCCAGCATTTTGTATGCATTACCCTCCTCCACAAGATAAAGGACTGTTGTCTTAATATTACAAACTTGGAAACTGACGAGTTAAGACATTTGCCCAGGATTATACAGCTTGTAAGTTGTAGAGGCAGGTTTTGAACCTAGGTAGTGTGACTCCAGTGGCTGTACCTGTAACCACTACATAATCCTGCCCCTGGGATGATGGTGACTTTATAGGAGTTTATATTAGGGCATCTTTGAGCCCATGTGTCACATAAAGTGAGGGAAGCTTTAATTGAGCTATATACCTCCAGAAGTCAGCTATTTGAGATTGTGATCCTCATACCCACACATCTGCCAGATGTCTCTTTTTCTCTTCAGTCTTCTTCCCACAAAGGTTCATTATGTGACATTTTCACAGTGTTCAGTCTTCTGACCTGACACCAGACGCTCTTGGGTACTGTGGCTTCTGGTGTGTTGCCAGTTGCCTCTTTAAGTCAGGGGTCTCGAGACAGGCCGCTGCTGCTTGCCTTGGAGGCCTCCTGGCGTGTCACACACATTCTAGCCCACAATCCTGACCTCTGTCTTTTGTCTTACAGCTGCTTTTGGCTATTTTGTCACCTCCCTGTCCTGGCAGCATTTGAGCTTACCACTTTGATGACTAGTTGGGGCTGACTGGGAGGAATATAAGAGCAGAGAAGTGAACTGTGAGTCAGAGTGTCATCTGGATGGGCCTGGGAATCTCCATTGTTACTATTGA
Organism: Galeopterus variegatus; assembly: GCF_000696425.1. NCBI lineage: Eukaryota > Metazoa > Chordata > Mammalia > Dermoptera > Cynocephalidae > Galeopterus > Galeopterus variegatus. Next base: position 265,211 of record NW_007726623.1, on the reverse strand, counting down.
AAACAGACCAGAAATAGTTCATGGTAAAAGAAATAAGTGGAGAAAATGGATTTACTGCCTGTTTTTCAGAGAGTGAGTGGTGTGGTTGTTAGAGGCGAGCATGCTGTAGGGGGTGCAGGTATTTCTGAAGCTGTGGGGTCTGTAGAAGAGCCAGCGGATACATTCAGAACAGATGTCATGTTGCTCTCAGTGGGCCTGTATCTTACAGGAGTGGTATCATAGTAAAGACTGACAGTAGGCTGAGTTCATGTCTGTAGTGATCCCCAGGAGACACTGGAATGCTGATGTGGAGGGCAGGGTTTTTTGTATACAGCTTCCCACCTGGGTAACGCAGGCTGATGTGTTCTTCTCTTCAGTATATAAAGATATTTATTCTCGGGCCGGCCCGGTGGCGCACTGGATAAGTGCGCCGCTTGGGAAGCGCGGCAGCGCTCCCGCCCGAGGGTTCGGATCCCACATACNCCACGTGTGACAAAATATTGTGTAAACAAATAAAATGTTAGTAATGCATGAGATTTCTAGCCTATAAGAGGGTAGTGTTCTTGAATAAAAGTTAGGGGCTTATATAGTTTAATTCATGGTGAGTAATTAAATTCTTCCCAATGCTAATTTATATTTTACCATAAAAACTCCAGATTTCAGAACCAAAAAGATTTCCAGAATCACACCGGAGGGTAGCTTGTAAGTTTACTCTGGCACAAGGCCACTTACAGGGTGAGAGAAAGTTCATGTCTCCCCATTGTGTGAAGTCACATGTACAAAGTTCTTTTGTCCAAGTGTCCTTGTCATGTGAGGCTGCTAAATATTTTTCACTTGGCCTTCCAATCACGTACAAAGTATTATACCCCGAGAACCAATTTGATATATGAAAAATGGAAGCTTGTGCTGAAGCTCAAAGGAGTCACAGTTTGTAAGAATTGTGCTGTACCCAGTGAACCACATGTGTGCCCCTCCGAAGCTCACTTAGAACATGGACAAGATGAGGAAAATTTAAATGAAGAGCCAGAGTCATTTCAGAGCTAAGAGATAAAAATAGAGTCCTGGTCAGGTTATTGCAGGACAAAGAGTAAACAAGTTTCTTTTGCTGAAGAACAGAGTTTGAATCAGAATGAAGCTCATTGCATTTTAGGACTTGTTCATTTTACCAAAAAAGAAGCAAAGGCAAATGATAATTTATTAGAGAGTAGACAGGAAAAGAATTGGGATCTAATTTCTTACATAGCATGGGAATACATATATGAAACATTTTTCCTGTTTTGAAAGAGAACCAAGGAGTTATTTACCAGGAATATTATTTGTAAATTTCTGTTTTAAACCACATCATTTTTTACCTTTTTAAGCAGTCTTTGCCTCCTACCAGGCCCAGTTCCCTCACAGCTGTTTAATCATATGAACCAACAAAGCCCTGTGTCCACTTGTGTAATTCTGCAAATTCTCCATCAGCCTTCGCGACCGCTCGTTCTGACACTGTCCCTTCAGCAATTCTGTGTGCACTAGCCAAGCTCTTCCTTTCCTCCAATAACACGTCTTCACTGGACTTCAATGTTTCAGCCATCCAGCCTTGAAAACTACACATTTCAGAACATTATCCATCTCACCTATTTGTCAAAATTAGGTGGTAAATTTCTCAGTAAAAGATACAATTGTGACATGTCTATAGAATTTATACATGTTAAAGGGAAAGTCATCTAAGAAAAATATCAGCAGGGATCTATACAGTGGTTGGGAAAGTGGGGGCTGGCCAGTTCGGGGATCTGAACCCATGACCTTAGCAGGATGTGGCCACACTCTAACCTGCCGAGCTAAGCAGTCAGCCTTAAGGATTTCTTGAGAAGGGGACACGTTCGAAGTCCTTATTACATTCTGCAATAGAAATAGGGGAGATAAGAAGAAATAGCAGATGAGATATTCATCCTGGGCTATTAATTATGGAAGTTGCTTCTGGGGCCCGTTGTGAACTGTTTTCGCTCACCTTCCTGGCTAATGGTGTGAATAGGGCTAAGGCTACTTTATGAGTTGAGTGAAGAAAACACAACAAGGTCATCCACAAATCTCAAGAAGGGCCTGCAGCATTCCTGATCCTCTGCTCCTTCACCATTACCCGGGAGCCCAGATCCTCTTTTCACAGT